>NC_140169.1:169026233-169034608 GCF_963971535.1 Notolepis coatsorum | reverse complement strand
AGCCTCCTTCCTGACATGCTTGATACCATTCCTTAGGTCGTCTAGTTGCAAAAAGCTTAAAAAAAAACTAGCTAACTTAGCTTAAGGGCATTTTAAAGGTGACAGCGGCTCAGGAGGTAGAGTGGTCGTCTGGTAACCGGATGGTTCCCGGTCCTCCTGGCAGCATGTCGTGAAGTGCCCTTGAGCAAGACACTTAACCCCTAACGGCAGGTTGGCATGAGCAGGTTGGCACCTTGCATGGTTATATCCACCCATCGGTGTGAGAATGTGAATGGGTGAACGTGAGACATACGCTGTGAAGCGATTCGGAAAAAGCGCTATATGAACGCAGTCCATTTAGCAGCAACGAATATGTATAGCCCCGGAAGCCCAGAGCTAAGGCCATGAATCAAATAAAATCAAATACATTTGTAAGGCCCGACAACACACGTTAATGTCCCCATGGGCCGGACACGTCTTCTTTAAACAAGTCAAGAAGAAACATCACAATAAGTCAAGAACAAAACAAGAACACCATAAAGTCCAAACATGTAAAATAAATGCAACACTCCCAGACACACCCCACGCGAAGGTAAGGAGAAACTCACTAAAACCTAGCAATAGGAAAAAATGCACCACAGGCAATGTGGAGGAGAGAAACCTTAGACGGGCCATTCAAGGGGGGATCTCCCTTCTTAGATGTCGGTGATAGTAGTGTTGCAATAAAACAGGCGGACAGTTGGTATAGGCATGCACTCACAAGCATAATGAAACACAGATAAGTGCATGCGATACCAACTGAACATTTTGAAAGATTAAAGATAGAGCTGATAGCGATAGCAACTGAACATTTTGAAAGATTAAGATTAAGATTAAAGATTGTGTATTCATACTGTTCTCCGTTTCCCTGTGGTTCTATGTTTCCTTTTCTTTTATTTATTTTTTGCCTATTGTCAGCGACTTTGGGTCATTGAAAAGCGCTATACAAAATAAATGAATTATTATTATTATTATGATGACAACAACCCTTGTGTGAGCGAGAGTAAGTAAGTAAGTAAGTAAGTAAGTAAGTAAGTAAGTAAGTAAGTAAGTAAGTAAGTAAGTAAGTAAGTAAGTAAGTAAGTAAGTAAGTAAGTAAGTAAGTAAGTAAGTAAGTAAGTATTTATAAAGCACCTTTCATACATGTCATGTTGCTGTACACAAACATAGGCATATATAACGATAAAAGCAATAAAGTCACAGTGATCAGTTAAGATCAATGGTTAAAAAATTTTTTTTTAAAGGGGAACTATCTTATAAATGACCTTTTCCAGTGTTTAGGGTTATTTTCTAGCTATGTGAACTTATAGTAATAGGATCTATGTCTCTAATTCTCGATTTGGCGCATTCTTCCAATTCTCCTCTCACAATAATGTCCCTCCCTCAAGTGAGTCATCTGAAAATTAGCCTATTCGGGACGTCAGGTGGTGCGTATTTGCATAATAACACCCGCCCCCTCTAGCTGCCCGCCGAGCGAGAGCGAGAGAACTGTAAACACTCTGCGTGTCTCCCTCTCCCTCTCCCTCTCGAGGAAGTCCACCACCGCGCTGCGCCACAGACAGCTCATGCTCCCGAACCGAGAGAGAGAGAACTGTAAACAATCTGCGTGTCTCCCTCTCCCTCTCCCTCTCCCTCTCGAGGAAGTCCACCACCGCGCTGCGCCACAGACAGCTCATGCTCCCGAACCGAGAGAGAGAGAACTGTAAACACTCTGCCTGTCTCCCTCTCCCTCTCGAGGAAGTCCACCACCGCGCTGCGCTACAGCCCATGCTCCCGAACCGAGAGAGAGAGAACTGTAAACACTCTGCGTGTCCTCCCGGCTCCCTCTCCCGGGAGGACACGCAGAGTGTTTACACCTTTTTTTTCTTCCTCTCTCTCTCTCTCTCTCTCTCTCTCTCTCTCTCTCTCTCTCTCTCTCTCTCTCTCTCTCTCTCTCTCTCTCTCTCTCTCTCTCTCTCTCTCTCTCTCTCTCTCTCTCTCTCTCTCTCTCTCGACTGACTGTCACTCTCTCTCTCTCTGTGGACTGACTTTCACTCAAAGTGCTTGTGGGCGGAGCCAGGCCATAACAGCCTGATTTCTTGGGGCTGAAAAATGATGGTTTTGAGTACTTGATTAGAAATATAAACCAATGCATTTTTTTGAAAAAAAATTTACAGATGTCTTCAATAGACTGACAGGAATTGTGTAAAGTTGCCCAAATAGTGCTAGGAATAGTAAAATAGTTCCCCTTTAAAGAAAAAATTACGGAAAAATTAAAACAGTCAAGAAAGTTTGGGAGAACAGGTCCGCACAAACACGTCCGTTCAGTAGCAACCGGAAGTAGGACGTGCACTAAACAAATGCACTTGTACAGTAGGTAGCAACGTTAGCTCTCATAACGTTAGCCAGTTAGGAAGTAGGAAATGCACTAAACCAATGCACTTGTACTTGTTTAGCAGCAACCGGAAGTAGGAAGTAGGAAGTGCACTAAACCAATGCACTTGTACAGTAGGTAGTGAGGAACCAGTACTAACTTTTGCAGGCCTGTCCGTCGGGGCCCAGGCTGTAACCCGTGCGACAGCGGCAGCTCCTGGACTTGTAGCTGCCGCTCAGCAGGCAGATGTGAGAGCAGCCCCCTGGTTTCCCGTACGCATCCGTCTCACAGGCGTGACTCCTGACTGTAAGGCAGAACCCAGATTCATTATCAATCCATGTATGTACGTCGTGCACATACAGACGCAGCGCTGAAAAATCTAACCTCTGCTGCTCCTCTGCCGCTGCTCCACCACTCCACGGGCCAAACTGATTTTGTGACTCCTATTGTTCTGGACCGGGCCAGATTTCACACCTCCACTGCCTCCCACAGGCCGGGGAGACTTTTTCATCTTAAATTTGTATTCATCCCAAACGCCCCATCTCCATCCGATTCCTTAGCTTTTTCACTGTTTACTTATCATGCATTGCAACACTAATATCTGGGCAGTACCCCAAGTCAGACTGCCCATATACAAATTATCTTGGTGGTCTGAGGGCAGTAGCCCCTGACCCCCTCCCTGGGGGAGCACTTAAGTTAAGTACCCTCCCTTTGTTCACTTTGGGAGCCAGCCACCAGCCCCCCGAAATATAACACCCGAGTGCTAGTTCTATAGTGGCAGAGGAGCAGCAGAACAGCAGCAGAAGTGGTTTGAATTGTCAGTGCTGCATCTGTAGTATTGTGAACCTGGTTAAATCCCTGATCAGAGGTATTTACTTTTACTATAATAACATGGGGTATATTCACAAACATTCTTGAATAATTTGATCTGTAGATGGGGTAAAAAGTTATTTGGAACGTTCTTAATATGCTGCTATATATATATATATATAGCATTTTTTTTTTACACAAACATTACCTTAAATATTTATTTTTTTGTTTTTTACAAATATTCACAAAATACAGCAAATACAAAAAACATTGACCTGTTGTCTAGTGTTAGTCCTTGTATCAAGAGTCAATCAATCAATCATAGAGTTGCTATATTAAATATTTGATGGTGGGGCTATCCATTTGGATTACAGACTGCACCTTTCAACCCATGACATGCAAAGAAAGATGTCCTTTACCTTTGGGCTGGAGGAGCTTGTGGTAAACGCGGAGGCCTCTAGAATCCCCCAGGCCGGCCGCTAACGTCCTGGGCTCTGCTGTGATATTAAACCTATGGATCTTCAGCAGCTCTGCAGCAGCGCTCCCTTTGGACGGGTCGGAGTGTGTGGCGTACAGGAAGTCCTCAAAGACAGCTAATCCATAAATGTACGAAACCTAGGAGGGGGGAGGGACAAGGACAATGAATAAGCTTTGGTGAATCCGAGAATAAATCATAATATAAGAAAGAAAGAAAAAGGGGTTTCATATTTTGTGTGTGTGTGTGTTTGTGTGTGTTTTATGCAGGCTGCTGGAGGCCAAAAGAGACGCTTTAAGGACTACACCAGGGACCTCCTAAAGTGTGCAAACATCACGCAGCTTGAAACTCTGGCACTCGACAAATCAGCCTGGCAAGTCACTTGTGCCACTGCAGTTTCCCAAATACACCAAACGAACCGAGTCCGAAGATCTGAGAGGCGCACACAACGACACCAGCAGGCGGATGGCATCCCCCAGGTATCTGGCTTCCCTTGCGCCATCTGTGGACGGGTGTGCGGCTCAAGGATCGGACTCAACGGCCACGACGAGAAGTGGCACCAGCGGCAGCGGCGCTAAACCCCCCCCCCCCCCCCCCATCCCTGGAGCAAGCGTCATCATCGAACACGATGGACAGCTAAGAGTTGTGTGTGTTTTATGAGGTCAAAACTCCAGCAGCACTTGTAGTAAAATATAACAACGTGTTGTTGGCAGTGGCGGACTCAGGCTGTTTGAAGGGCAGGGGTGAAAATAAAAAAGGGCACCTACTGCACAACATGGGACCCCATCAGTAAGCAAAAAGCTATGATGCGTCATGTATGATGAAATAGTCTTCATCCTTGATTAAGATTAACATTAGAATAACATAGACAATCCAGATTAATAGTATAACCACACCTCTATGATAAAAACACACAGGGAACAATACACCTTTAACATTTCTATTTCATAAAACAGTTTAACAGTTAAAGTTAATTCGAGTGCCGTTGAGCTTCTTCCTTTCTCTCTCCTCCCCTTCTCTCCTCATGTCCTCTCCTCCTGTACTCCCCCTCTCCTCTCATTCTCTCCTCCTGTCCTCTCCTCCCCTTCTCTCCTCCTATACTCCCCTACTCTCCTCCTGTACTCCCCTTCTCTCCTCCTATACTCCCCTTATCTCCTCATGTACTCCCCTTCTCTCCTCATGTCCACTCCTTCTCTCCTCCTGTCCTCTCATTCTCTCCTCCTGTCCTTTACTGTCCTTCTCTCATCCTGTCCTCTCCTCCTGTCCTCTCCTTCTCTCCCTCTCTTTCTCTCCCTCCCCCTCCCTATCTTCCCCATTCTCTCCATTAAACTTACTATATTGTACCACCTGACTCCTCCCTCCTGCCATCCTCTGTCCTCTCCTCTATCACCTCTAATGAAAATATGTTGGTTATTTTCATGGACAGATTTGTATGTGCTGGCTCTCCATTGCTGCAATGGAAGGGAGATGGGGGTGGGGGAGTCATAGCAGAATTCGTCTTTTGGTCCTCTGTTTATATATGTCAATGACCTCATTATGATCAATTGGGATATCCCTCTCAATTGAAAGCAGCATAAGATCAGAGAGCCTTTTCCCCCCACATCGGTTTCTGAGCTGGGTTTTGATCAGCTTCAGTTTAGAGAATGATCGCTCTACTGAAGCAGTTGTCACTGGTATTGTAGCATATGTTTTGAGGAGCATGGTTATATTTGGGAAAACATATTCCACATCATTGTCTTTAAGGCACTTAAGTGCAGCTTTGACATTGTTGGAGGGGAGAGCATTATGAAGATGATATGATTTGATTTGATTTGAGTTCGTGACAACATTATCTTCCTCTACATCATAAAACTGGCATTTGATTGATTGATTGAAAAGTTTATTAACAGATTGCAGAATGGGTACAGTACAGTACATCTCAATACATACAATTGTTAAGGGGATGCAGACCAGAGAAAGACTTTCGTCTTGTTTCCACCAGGGTCCCCCATTTTCAATTCATCATAAACACACATCTCTGACAGATACAGCAGCTGTGTCATTTGTCATGCCCTTCCAGTGACTTGAGATGGTAAGGCAGTGAAGACCTGATAGGATTGACCCAGTAGGCGTGTCATCCTTCCCTGTGAATCTTCGGTGTAGCTCATGGGAGAGTATGTCAAGAAAGGTAAAGAACACCTTTCCCCGGTAGTGCTCCTCCAAGTCTTGGACTTGGTAGTCCTCTGTAGCAGATTGAGAGCTATACCTGTACCTTTGAGATACCTTCCTGCGTCTTGTTTGTCCAGGTATTTCTTCTGGCACCTCAATGCCTGCTGCCCCTGCTTGCCCTTTTGCTTTTGAGAAAAGGACCTTGAACTCCTCATCCTTCCTCATTGCTTTCACTCTTTGTATGACTCCCTCCACAATGGTGTATGATGCTGACAAGTCAAGGTCTTTTCTCTGAAGTGAAGCAGATGCGATAGCAGTCTCATTGAAGACAGGTGTGGCAATCTCCATGCATAGCATACATTCAAAATCTATGCTACGCAAGAGCATCCGGGCATCACCTGCTGCAGAGTCTGGTGGATCACTATCAGCCATGTTCTGAAGTAGCTTCACCACAGAAGAAAGGACCTTCATCAGGGATCTCAGAGCATCTTCTCTACACGCCCACTGTGTGTCAGACAGCCTTTTCAGTTCACAGAGTCTTCGGCCAGGGTACATGTTCTGTTGCATTTTCACAAACGCAGCCTGGCGTTTTGGAGATCTGGATATGAAAGTGTACAGATTTTCAACTAAATTGAAAAACCGAACAAAATGCTGGCTTGATTTGGCACTCTCCACCAAGACCAGGTTGAGACAGTGGGCATGGCAGTGCACGTATAAAGCGTTCTCATTGTGGCTCTGAATTTGCGACTGCAGACCGTTGTAGCTTCCGCTCATATTTGCGGCTCCATCGTAGCCTTGGCCCCTGATGTCTTCCACTTTTAATCCATTCTCCTCAAGGAATGTCATCACAACATTCTCCAATTATTTTGCTGTTGTTCCACTCACATCACAAACTTGTAAAAATCTCTCCTTGATTTCCATCTGATGGACAAAGCGAACAACAAAGGACACTTGTTCGACATGAGAAACATCAGTTGTCTCATCCAAGAGAATGGAGAATATTTTGGAATCTTCCATTTCTTTGAGAATTACTCTTCTGACATAGGTGGCAAGGGCACTGATTATGTCAGTCTGTGTCTTGTAGGACAACAGTGATGTCTGTGGTTTTTTCTGTTGAGACTGGATGTGATTGATTTTATCAAGGTGCATTTTGATGGTGGAGTCATATTTTGCAAGTAGGAAGTTCAAGGAAATTACCTTTGTTCAAAGATGTACCACTTTCATCATGACCCATGAACGCCCCATCTTGCTGTGCAAGATACAATGTGATGTCTACCAGTCTTGTCATTAGCTCCCTGTTTCTTTGTCGTCCCTGTTCTCTTTTGGCTTGGCCTTCTACGTCTGCCCTCCTGAAAGCCTCTTTCAGTGGTCTCTGTTTGAAGTTGCTCCATCTTACCATGCTTACCATATGTGCTTCTGTTTGTTTATGCTCCTTAATTTTCTCTGAGCCTTTTCTCCAATTGTTAACTCCCCCTGTTCTCCAAGCTGCTTTATTATCATATTTTCTCTCTTTCAAGAAAAGTCGGCAACCAAAACAAAACATAGAATCACTTTCCATAGAATATTCTAGGCAGTGATTATCTTGATACCACTCCCTGTGGAATGAACGCCCCTCTGTCTTTGGATACGTTAGAAGTAGAACTGGTTGACAAGGTCCAATAGAGCAACAAAACTCAACAAATCTATCAGAGTGGTGGTCTATGCTGTGCTTCTGAACATGGACTGGATCAGTGGGATATTTTAATGGCAACAGGAGAGCATTCAAGTTATTTGTTGTTGTGTCACCATCATTTCTCTCCATAGCATTATCAGCATTCTCTCTTTCCTCAACTTCTTCATCGTTTCTCTCCATACAATCATCTGCATTTTCTCCTTCCTCCACTTCTTCACCATTTCCCTTGTGTACTGTCCCTTCCATTGTGTACTAAGGTGGAGCAAATAATATTAGTTTTATAATAGTAATATAATTGTACTGTATATAATATTTGTACTGTAGCCTACAATGTTATAATTGTATTATAAAATAATATGTCATATAGCACATACCACTAGCCTTCTTGCCTTGATTGGAATAAAAACGGTCTATGGTTGGTCAATTTAAATGGGAACTATTTTACTATTTCTTTCACTATTTGGGCACTTTTACACAATTCCTGTGAGTTTATGGAACAACTCTGTAATTTTTTATTTTTTTTAATTCATTGTTTTGTATGTTTGTTTGTTTGTTTGTTTCTAATCAAGTCCTCAAAAACAGCATTTTTCTACATGAAGATCTTAAGCCGTTTTGAGCCTGGGCTCCAACCACAATGGTAAACCTGAACCACCGCCTGAACATTATCATGCAGCGGTGTCTCTCTGACATCACAAATCAGCACATTTTCAGATGACTCAGTTCAGTGAGGGTGAATATTGTGAGAGGAGAATTGGAAGAATGCGCCAATATGAGAATTAGAGACATAGATCATATTAATATAAGTCCACATAGCTAGGAAACAATGCTAAACACTGAAAAAGGCCATTTATAAGATAGTTCCCCTTTAAATGTTTAAGACAAATTTTTCTGTCCAAAAT
>NC_140169.1:168941233-169023733 GCF_963971535.1 Notolepis coatsorum | reverse complement strand
GAAAGTCAAATAACGTGTGATGACGTCATCAAAACGCGACTACAGACATACCGGTAGCATGCGCAACATGTAACGTGAGCAGCTTGGCAGCTCTTCCTGCATTCTACAGCCTGTGATAACTAACTCCTCTTGGGAGTAGGGATGCCCCCCGAAACTCGGTTCTAAACTAAATTAGAAAAAACCGGAGTATTGATCAGCTCCGACGTTAACGGTACTGCTATCAGTAGTCTAGGAGCGGATTAGCTACGGAGCTAACAGTGTACCATCCATCTGCGACGCAACGGTGGCAGCAACAGTGGACACTGAGTAATGTTAACGTTATGACGAGTTCATACTACACTACACGTATGAACTCGACATAACGTTAACGTTACTCCGTTTAAATGAAGTGTTTAATTAGCAGCAATCTGTTGTTGAAAATGTATCGTTAAACAGGAAATGGAAATGCGAGGACAGGAAGTCGTCATCAATCGTTGTAGTCTTTAACAGTCTGGAATTAATGTATGCATTCAAAAGTGCTGAATAAATGTTTTATGGGCCCATAATAGTGATTATTAATATTAAGTTTAGCCATAATCATGTCTTTTGCCATAATCAGGTAGATAAAATAAAAAATTAAAACATATATATATATTTATATTAATCATTTACGGCCTTTCGGCATTCGGTTTTCGGCCAACTGTTTCCTATTTTCGGTATCGGTTTCGGCCAAGAATTTCCCATTCGGTGCATCCCTAGAAAACAGAATGTCTCATGGATAATGATTGCTAAGCGAACGCTATTTCAGTTAATATGTTGTTGAGGCTGCGTGTCCATACCAGCTGTATGTAACGTTAGCTAAACGGCGCCAAGCTTACAGCCTACTAGAGCACACTAGAGCTTGGCTAGCTCCGTGAATTAGCACCAAGTGTCGTATTTTTGCAGACTGGAGTATTAATTAGGTAAGTTAAGATAGCTAGTGCTAACTTCCACTGTTTGCTATAGCAATGCAATCACAGGTTCCTTTATGGACGCTGTCATTTGTAAATGGTGTGTTCCCCTGCAGGAGATCAGAGTAAGACACACACACACATACACACACACAGCTCCTCTCACTCACACACAGCAAACAAAATACCTAGAAGTCTGTCTGATCTGACTCATCCTCCTCCTCTCCTCTCCCTCTACAGCTGTTGGAGATGGTGGAGCCTAGTGAGTGGATCCACGTCACCCTCTTGGACCAGGTTAACAGCCCCATCAGAACCGCAGTGCTGGGGCAGAGGCTGCTACTTTTATCTTTACATTTAAACTTGCACTTTCATTTGTATTATTTAATTTGTTTTCATTATGATTGATTCTTGTATTTGTTATTAAAATACATTTGATTAAGCAAGTAGCTTAATTAAGATCCAAATTCAAATGTTTCATGAGTCCTTATTTAAATTGGCTATGGGATCATGTTAAGGCAGAGGGAGGGTGACATTAACAGATGTGCAGACTTGAGCACGTGAGGTAAAACATGCACTGGAGCCCTGAAAAGGAGCCGCGCCCACAGGAAGCAGGGATGGAGGGTGTGACAGAAATAATCGTTAGATTAGTTGACTAATCGAAAAAGTAATCGACAGATTAGTCGACTAACAAAATAATCGTTAGTTGCAGCCCTAGTTAACATACCGTTGTATTCGTTCGGTACACAGCCGTACTGAACCTAAGGTCCAGTACTGAAACGGTTCGGTACGGATACGTGAACCTACTGTTGAGAGGGTGTAGTATTTGGAGGGATTCGCTTCCACCTCGATTGTGACATTTACAATATGCAGATACAAGTTATTTGTCGATTGTTTGTATCGCATTTTTTTGACGATTGGATGGCAAGTACTTCTGTTCTGAGAATGTATACAATCAGTTATTATGGCTACTATGGGGACTAACTATGGGGGACTAACATCATCACACATGAATACAGCTGGGCTCATTGGATCCACAAGCATTTTGGCGTTCCAGCCATACCCAATATATACCATTACAATACTGTTTAAGGACTACATTATGCAGAAATACGCAAATACACCTTTTTAATAACACGTAAAAAACAACACATAAAAATAACACATTTCACCCCCACCACGACTGTGAAATTTACAATATGCGGATGCAAGTTTAAATTGTTTCATTATTTTTAATTACTCGTGTGAAGAGCTACATGAAGATTGAAGATAGCCCTCAAGTGATGTGAATTATCCATTCTGAAACTCTCGATCGAAGTGTTTGTTTTAACATGTGAGTGAGGATATTCAAATTTCACTCAAACCTACTCTACAGCGTGGGGCAAACACTCTTTTGCCAAATTATGCGGAGTGACTGACAATACAAATGTAAGTACATAATGTCAGCTGTGCGGAACACATCATCCAAATGGTCTTTTATATAGTTATTCATCTGAAAACATCCCGTTTGCAATCAAAAACAGCGACACAAAGGGAGCCGAACGGGACGGGCGGGGAGAGGCCTTTTGTCACGGACATGAAATGCAACGACGCTCCTCCACCATAGCCACAGAGGCCACAGGCCTTATGAAGTACAGGCTTCATTATACCCTGAACACCTGCACCCACAATGAGGCGCTTGAAATAGCCCTTTTCTTTTATTAGGGAGGGGTGACTCACAAGTGTGAGATGCTTGAAAAAGGTCTGAATAGTAATAGTCCATAACTAAAAGCTTCGACAGTGTGGTACGGGAACGCTCCTGTAACACACTGTCGAAGCTTTTAGTTATGGACTATTACTATTCATACAAAGACCTTTTAAAAAGAAAATATGTAAAAAAAAAAAAGTAACCTTTTCTTTTTTTTTACAGATTTTCTTTTTGAAAAGGTGGCATTTTGAAATGTGACCTCGCTGGTTCCAGACCCACCCACTCACTGTTGGTTCCAGACTCACTCACTCACTGCTGGTTCCAGACCCACTCACTCACTGTTGGTTCCAGACCCACTCACTCACTGCTGGTTCCAGACCCACACACTCACTGATGGTTCCAGACCCACTCACTCACTCACTACTGGTTCCAGACACACTCACTCACTGTTGGTTCCAGACCCACTCACTCACACACTGTTGGTTCCAGATCCACTCACTCACTCACTGTTGGTTCCATACCCACTCACTCACACACTGTTGGTTCCAGATCACTCACACACTGTTGGTTCCAGACCCACTCACTCACACACTGTTGGTTCCAGACTCACTCACTCACTGTTGGTTCCAGACCCACTCACTCACTCACTGTTGGTTCCAGACCCACTCACTCACTCACTCACTGTTGGTTCCAGACCCACTCACTCACTGTTGGTTCCAGACCCACTCACTCACTGTTGGTTCCAGACCCACTCACTCAGTCACTGTTGGTTCCAGACCCACTCACTCACTCACTCACTCACTCACTCACTCACTCACTCACTCACTCACTCACTCACTCACTCACTCACTCACTCACTCACTGTTGGTTCCAGACCCACTCACTCACTCACTGTTGGTTCCAGACCCACTCACTCACTGTTGGTTCCAGACCCACTCACTCACTCACTGTTGGTTCCAGACCCACTCACTCACTCACTGTTGGTTCCAGACCCACTCACACACTGTTGGTTCCAGACCCACTCACTCACTCACTGTTGGTTCCAGACTCACTCACTCACTGTTGGTTCCAGACCCACTCACTCACTCACTGTTGGTTCCAGACCGACTCACTCACTGTTGGTTCCAGACCCACTCACTCACTGTTGGTTCCAGACCCACTCACTCACACACTGTTGGTTCCAGACCCACTCACTCACTGTTGGTTCCAGACCCACTCACTCACTCACTGTTGGTTCCAGACTCACTCACTCACACACTGTTGGTTCCAGACCAGGCAAGTGGACCTGTTGTAATACAAGGGGAAGATGGTGGGGATGAAAATGTGGGGGGGGGGGGGGGGTAGTGGTGGGAAGGATTACGGAGGTGGCGAGTGGACCTGTTGTAATACAAAGGGGAGATGATGGGGATGAAAATGTGGGGGGGGGGGGGTAGTGGTGGGAAGGATTACGGAGGTGGCGAGTGGACCTGTTGTAATACAAAGGGGAGATGATGGGGATGAAAATGTGGGGGGGGGGGTCGTGGCGGGAAGGGTTACAGATGTGGGGAGTGTACCTGGGGTGGCTGTAGCTGTTGAGGGGGTCAGGGTGGAGGAAGTAGAGGATATTGACATGGGAGAGGGGGACGGCGGGGTGGGGGTTGTTAGGCAGAAGAGGAAGATTTAGGTAGTTGGGTTGTCGAGCTCTCAAGCTACGAAGACAGGTGTGACGGAAGAACTTAGCAGTACGCAGAGTACACAGGGGGCATCATGGGCGGAGATGTGTGTTGATGATGATGACTATGAGAGCGATGGTTTTTCCTATTCACTGGATGCAATGAAACTGTTTTTAAAGTTGACAAAGAACAGGAAGAGTGTAGAGGTGAAAGATTTTTTTCCGGATAAAGATTTGTTTGTTTTGGCAGCAAAGGAACATATGAGGTTTAAAGGAGATGGTCGTTTTGTTGACACAGATATATACAGGATGAGAAAGATTTTGCAGAAGGTGCTGCAGGGCCCCAGTGTGGTGGAGGCTGGAGTGGAATCGGTGTAGTTTTGTTGTTTTTACAGAGGGGACGAGTGGCCCTGTTGTGATACAAGGGGAAGATGATGGGGATGAAAATGTGGGGGGGGGGGGGCCGTGGTGGGAAGGATTACAGAGGGGGCAAGTGGACCTGTTGTAATACAAGGGGAAGATGGTGGGGATGAAAATGTGGGGGGGGTGGGGGTAGTGGTGGGAAGGATTACGGAGGTGGCGAGTGGACCTGTTGTAATACAAAGGGGAGATGATGGGGATGAAGATATGGGGGGGGGGGTCGTGGTGGGAAGGATTACAGAGGGGACGAGTGGCCCTGTTGTGATACAAGGGGAAGATGATGGGGATGAAAATGTGGGGGGGGGGGGCCGTGGTGGGAATGATTACAGAGGGGACAAGTGGACCTGTTGTAATACAAGGGGAAGATGGTGGGGATGAAAATGTGGGGGGGGGGGGGTAGTGGTGGGAAGGATTACGGAGGTGGCGAGTGGACCTGTTGTAATACAAAGGGGAGATGATGGGGATGAAAATGTGGGGGGGGGGGGTAGTGGTGGGAAGGATTACGGAGGTGGCGAGTGGACCTGTTGTAATACAAAGGGGAGATGATGGGGATGAAAATGTGGGGGGGGGGGGTCGTGGCGGGAAGGGTTACAGATGTGGGGAGTGTACCTGGGGTGGCTGTAGCTGTTGAGGGGGTCAGGGTGGAGGAAGTAGAGGATATTGACATGGGAGAGGGGGACGGCGGGGTGGGGGTTGTTAGGCAGAAGAGGAAGATTTAGGTAGTTTGGTTGTCGAGCTCTCAAGCTACAAAGACAGGTGTGACGGAAGAACTTAGCAGTACGCAGAGTACACAGGGGGCATCATGGGCGGAGATGTGTGTTGATGATGATGACTATGAGAGCGATGGTTTTTCCTATTCACTGGATGCAATGAAACTGTTTTTAAAGTTGACAAAGAACAGGAAGAGTGTAGAGGTGAAAGATTTTTTTCCGGATAAAGATTTGTTTGTTTTGGCAGCAAAGGAACATATGAGGTTTAAAGGAGATGGTCGTTTTGTTGACACAGATATATACAGGATGAGAAAGATTGTGCAGAAGGTGCTGCAGAGCCCCAGTGTGGTGGAGGCTGGAGTGGAATCGGTGTAGTTTTGTTGTTTTTATTTGTTTTTGTTTGTTTTACCTTTTTATTTCTAAATGAGAGTTTTTTTATTGGCGGGACTGGTGTGTTATCACTTAGGGCTGGACGTTTCAAGGTGTCCCGCTACCGGGGCAAGGAGGCTGGGAATTTTTTTTGTTCAGCTCATGTACTCTTATACATTTGTGGAATTTCTAAAGACTGGGACTATGGAGGATTCAGAGACAGGAGCGGGGCGTATCGTTTTCATGCCCGATGGGAAGGCCACGCATTACTCCTTCGGCAGACCTTTCATCAGAGTCGTCATGGGGGATGTTGTCTCTGCCGTCTTTTTATGTTACCGGCACCGGTACCTTGTTCAAGGGTTGGAAGGTATGACTGTGGGGCTCATCACGTTCTACGCCGAAATAAACGGTTTCCTGATTCAGCCTTGGAGGGTGATGGTAAAGCTTGCTGGTTAATTTCTACCCGATGTTCGGAATGGGTTTCATCAGGGTCTTGAGCTCTCGAATCAGACTGCTCGATGGGAAGTCACTGGGGGCAGCCAGTCTCCGCACGGGGGAGTGGGAGGTGATGTTGGAGCGGCATCTGAACCAGGGAGGAAAAGGCGGCCTCGGACGGGGAGGCAAGGGTAACATACTGTCTGATGAGGATGTCGGTCCAGAGTGCATCTCGATCCCCCTGCTCTGTTTTCGGCCCCCGACATCATCGATGCCATGTGATATAAAACTGGTGGACGGTAGGAGCAAATGTGATAAGGCTGAAGGAGGATGGTCAGCTGACAGGGCGGCCCTGTTTATCCACGGGATAGGCTTTGACTGGAGTCTGTCGGACACGCACAAAGGCCTGATGTGTTGTACCACACGGGGAAAGGTGAAGCTAGAGACGCTCTTCTCAGGACTACGGTTTCTACAGTGCCTCTCCGGTGTCTCTCTCTCTGATACGCCCAGAACTTTGGATCGTTTAGGGTTTTTTTTTTCCCTATGGGGGAAAATTTCAAGTGACAATTTGGTTCAGTTTCAGCATCATTGTCCCTAATTGATTTTTTTTGTTGTTTGTTTTGTTTTTGTGTGTTTTCTTTTTTTTTGTTTGTTTTTTTTTGTTTTTGTTTGTTTTGTTTTGTTGTCTAGTCATTAGTAATAATTCTGGAAGTTGTCTGTAATTAGTCAAAAGTAAAATGTCAGCGCTACTGTAATTAACTAACTACATAATTACATAATGTAGTTATGAAGAAATACGCAAAAAATGTAATCTCACCGAGTCCACATTTTACTTTTACGCACAGTTATTGTTATGTTTGAAGGCTCACAGTTTTCCATTAAAGATACCAATTGAACACCACAGATACCACAAATTCTTCTATGAAAGAGAGACATCGAGAGGTTTTGTTTCAGATTTTTATCATCAATTACTAACGTCCTCGTATGAAACCCTCCACCTAGACTCAGTCTGGAGGAGGGATATACCAGACCTGGAAAAAGATTTTGATTGGCAAGAAGCCTGGGCAAATGTTCGATTTACATCAAGGAACCTGGACCATCAACAAATCAATCTTAACTATATTCACAGGACATACTTGACTCCTATAAGACTGAACAGAATGGGTCTTAAACAAGACTCCAAATGCTCCTTATGTACAAATGGGGACGAGGTGACATTTATGTACTGGGACTGCCCACCAGTTAAGATATTCTGGAAAGAGGTGACCCAGCAATTATCAAATCTCTTAACTCTGAATATACCTGTACACCCCTCTGTATTACTGCTGAATGATGTTTTTGAGTGTGCAGTACATCCACAGCTAAAGAGATTGGTTTTATCGGGTATCACAGTGGCTAAAAAGCTGATAGCATCACGATAGTTCCAACCGGAAAAAATGTGCCGAAAGGTCTGGATTATTACATATCTCGATGTGATTTATCAAGAAATATCTACAGCAAGAATTTTGGGTCTCAATGAATCCAAAATGACAATGTGGTTAGAAGTGGTGGAGAGAATAAAAGCTAGCATATAATGGTAGTGTCTGGTTAGGAGCGAGGGATAATGGATGGATTATCCAATGGGGGGTCCGGGAGCGGGGGGTACGAGCTAGAGCATATGTGGGTATTAGATAGCAGGTATTAGGGGTATATCGTGTATAAGACATTTAACTAAATGGTGATTTCATTGGATGTGCACTGTTAATAATGCTTGTATATCTTATCGTGTGTTGTCATGTTTGTTTATATGTTTGTTTAAAAAAATAATTAAAAAATAAAATACAAAATAATTACATAATTAAAAACACATCGGTCATCTGATAATATTACTCCCGCCATGCAAATCACCATCTAAATACATTTTCAGTGCTAAATGCAAATCAAGCTGCTGCAGCAGGAGATCAATAGTTATAACCTAGTTGCTTAGTGATGAATGTATTTCCATCCATAGTGCATATATAGCCTTAACCAGTTCATGATCAAGATTAACGGTAGACATGACCAAAAGGGAGCACAGTGTGATTGTCTTCCTGATATACTGTAGCGTAATTCCATCATTGCTCCATTATCATAAGTAATGTGTAAGAGAGACATGTCTTTCTCTGCACCTTTCACAGAGAGCAAAAGTAGGCTTATTGCCGGTTTCATGATCAGGTCAGAAGGCAGTCTACAAAATGCAGGTCTGACCCTTTCACACAGAACAGCCATCTTTTTTTCTCCTGCGTGTAAAGGGGCTTTTGATACAGATTTAATTACACATCCCACGTTCAAAAGATTTCTCGATTTTGGTGTTTAGGAGAAATTGTATAGCTGTTGCATAATGATATAACAATTGATGAAAAGCTATGAAAATATCTCCTGACATGTGGCGATAACATACAACGTTAACAAATGGGACTTAAAGGGGCACTTGGTCAATTTTCAACCTTAATCCTATTGTTCTGTCGTGAGGAGGACGTGTGATAATGTAACTCACCAATGTGTTCTGCGTCTCGAGAGCTCAGCTGCATTGGAAATTTCTCCGGGTGATGTCACAGAGAGGAGAGCAGACCTCTAGTGAACTGCAGACACTATTCCAACCACTTCCCTTGAGTTGAAAATAGTCTGCAGTTCGCTAGAGGTCTGCACTTGTCTCGGTGTGTCACAGAACACGTGTCCGATTATCACACCAGAACAAATCATCCTCACAACAGAACGATAGGATTAAGGTTGAAAATCGCCCAAAGCCTCTTTGCGAAAATCCTCATCATGTAATAAAGAACTCGCCACTATAAAAAGCATGTGCATATCTGTCTGTGGGGTTAAGTTGTGGAATAGTCTACCAGAGGAGTTAAAATAAAGTAAAAATACTGCTAATTTCAAAAGGAAGTAGACACAACATATTCTTGAGAAGTATGCCGTGGGGGCGGCCGGGTAGCGCAGCGGACTAAGCGTCTGTCTACCACCACAGAGCCAGTGTGATCGAATCTGGCTGTGGTGCCTCCGGCTTGGCCGACCGTCCACACTAACACAATTGGCAGTGTCAGCGGGTGGGAAGCCAGCGTGGGTGGGTCCTGGTCGTTGTAAAACAGCGACTCCTACAGTTCGGTCGAGGCGCCTGCACAGCAAGGGAAGGATCTGGGAGAGGTAGTGTGACCTTCCACACGTTACACTCTCCCAGTGAGAGTCCGCGCTGCCAGGTGAAAAATAAGCGGTGGGCTGGCTACACAAGTGTCGGAGGAAGCATGTGATAGTCTCCGCCCTCCCGGACCGACGGTAGGGGGTAGAGTGCGCAACGACCAGGAAGGGGAGTGGGAATTGGCATAACGACGAACATTGGGAGGCGAGAAAAACGAAAAAAGAAGGGGGAAAAAGATAATAAAAAAAAGAAATAAAATAAGTATGCCGTGGATGGTTAACCATGGGTTTTTTAATCAAATTGATTAGATCAATTGTTAAACATTTTGATTGCTGATTGTTGTTAATGATTAAAAAAAAATCTGTATTGATAACAAAGATCAACGATAAATTTAAGACGATGCACTGAGGTAGGTAGAGAGAGAGAGAGAGAGAGAGAGAGAGAGAGAGAGAGAGAGAGAGAGAGAGAGAGAGAGAGAGAGAAACACTCACTTGACTCCCCTGTATGATTGTGTGTCTGTTCTTGCCGTTGTAGTCCACCACGTCGATGTAATCCAGGTAGGCGTCGGCCCAGTACACCAGCTTTTTGACCAGGTCCAGCGCCACAGCGGTGGGCTGCTCCGTCTTGTAATCCACCAGCCGCGTGCGGTTGGTGCCATCCATGTTGCAGCGCTCCACCTTGGCCACGCTCCCGTAGTCCGTGAAGAACAGCATCCTGGAGAGAGGAGTCAGGGCTGAGCACGGCGCTTTCATTTACACAAGACCCTATTTCCTTCATCCTCCAATGATTACTAGGGATGTCCGATATTGGCATTCAAATGTAATATCGGAAAATATCGGTATCGGTTTACAAAAAAAAATAAAAATAATTTCAACCTGTACTTACCCAGGTAAGCAAGTAAGAACTAATTCTTATTTTATTTATTGTCAAAAGTATGCATAATGTTGTGTTAATTCCACAACAAGAGATATGTAATGTTAATTACCTCAAATTATTCGGGGGGGGGGGAACCCTGCATATATCGGTATCGGTTGATATCGGTATCGGAAATTAAGAGTTGGACAATATCGGTATATCGGATATCGGTAAAAAAGCCAATATCGAACATCCCTAATCATTACTGTTCAGGGTGGGGCTTGAGATAGGTCAATTGGCAGCATTATGCATCGTGATGTATGTACATCATCAAAATCATATAAAAGATTTGATTTTGTGTCCTGGGTGCTCTCTAGAATAACGGTTTTAACGTGTAAGTAGACACATGGTCAATTTCATGCCCTAGTGCTTGATATTTTCACCACGCTGCACACTCTGTTCCGCCCCCAATTTGGTGATGTCAGAGTACCTCTTTGGAGGCATTATCAAAGTCTGTCTAGTCGGGGGTGAAAGAGGTACTCTGACATCACCACTTGGGGTGGGGCAGAGTGTGCACCAGCGTGAAGATATCAACCACTAGGGCCGCAAAATGAGTTAACATTAATGTGTAACTGAACAGCTTAGCAAACAATGAACGAATGAACTCGGGCGCAAACACTAGATGCATTTAAACCTCAACAGGTCTCTCTCAGCCTGTTTGCCTACATATTACTGATTTTGATAAAAACGTTATCTCCAAAAAAAGACTTATACTGTAAAAAATTAATGTTTTTTCACAGGAGATTCACTGTATTATTTTACAGATTACTTTTGTTTTTCTACTTTAAGTGTAAATGCCATAAAAATACAATAAATTACCTTTTATCAAAATATTAACCATTAAATAAAGGTTGTAATCTGTAAATGTATTTGATTTTATTGTAATTTGACAGTAAGTATTTGGCAACCATTGATGCCAGACATTTACCGTTTTCTTGCAGCTTTTTTTCTTACAGTACCAGGAACTGACAATATTATTTTCCCTTATTTCCCTATAATTAATATTTGCAATTAATTTAGTAACACATTTATTTTGAATATGCCTTTTGTACTCTATGTAATGCATTTGTAACATAATAGTTTAGAGCAATGGAACTAAAAGCATTGACAATGTAAAAACATTTAATTATTTGCAATAGGAGCAACAACACAGCAACAAATAGTATAAACACAATGCATTCATGTACAGAATAATATGCTTTTGCATTACAGGGCCGTCTAATAGTGCCTTACACCAAGTATCCATACAATGATGACAGCTTTCAAGAGGAGAACAGCAGATAGCAAACTGATCTACTTTTTCTCCTCCTTTTCTTTTTCTGTGATTTTTCTCCCCATCCCAATTTTACCTCTCGTGCCAATTCTCCCCTCCCCTGTCCTGATCGTTGCTAGCATATGCCCCCCACTGGCCGGTTGTAGGGAGGATAGAAGCCTTGCATCACATGTCCCCTCCGATACACGTGGAGGCAGCCTGTCACATCTTGTCACCTGCCAGCACGGACTCTCATTTGGCGAGAAGGTGTAACGTGTGTGGGAGGCTCACACTGCCCCCGCCATTTTTCCTGACTTTGCTGTGCAGGCGCCCCCCAACCGACCTGTAGGAGTCACTGTTCACAACGACCAGACTACCACCCCATCGACTTCCCTCCCGCTAACTCTGCCAATTGAGTTAGTATGACGGCCGGGCCAAGCCGGAGGCAACGGCGACAGCCGGATTCGAATCCGGTGTCTCTTGCGTTGGTGACGAGTGCAATGCCCGCTGCACCACCCAGCCGCCATGTAGATAGCAACTGTTCTCATAACGACAAGACAATTTGGAACCACCAGCTGAGTCTTGCAAGAAGTCCAAGGGACATTAAATAAGAGAAAGACACTTAAACATCACCTCCAAGTGATCTTCCACAAATTAACTAGGTTTGAAAGCCATCGACTCTTTCATGCTGCTGAATGTGTCATCCGAGTAAAGCCAGCTGGACTCATACCATGTGGTGTTATTACAGTTGATTGAAATGTTAAAAATTAACAGCGGCTTGTGGCTCATGGTCTGGACAAGGACAAGCAGTGGCAGTGAGGATATATTAATCCAAGGGTTTATTTTGTTCTTTTTGAGCCAAGTTTGAGCCGCAACGTCCAAAACACACTTGAAATTTGACATAAAAGTTGCACTGGTTCAGCGCGAATGACAACATGAGGCACTTGAAGTACATAATGTTTATTGATGACACAGAGGATAGAGCAGAGAAGTGCCATACTGGCGGTACCTCTACCATGGTGCCAAGCAGATGTGAGAGCAGGGGGCAAAAGTGGTTGCGGGGAAAGCCACTTTTCCATGCCCTAAATTCATATGGTCATGACTATTACTGTGATTCACACTGTGACTATTGACTATGTTCAAATACTAGATGGGGGGGGGGGGGTTGTATCTGGTTGCTGTAGATTCTGGTGGTGGGATCTGATTGACAGTGGCTATTGCTACCCCTTTCCCCTCATATATATTTCCTCCACTGACATCAAATATATTAAGAATTTAAACAACATTATTATCTTTCTCTTTTTTGGACTTGGGATTGTATGCATGTATTGTGTCTATTGTACTTGTTGTAAATTCCCCATAGTTATGCTGGGTTTTATTATTTCCAGTCAGGCACTTCTTTGGACAGCCCATGGGTCCTAGTGTGGTGTTAGACATAGATATATATAGAACACTAGATAGCTTAAGGCGGAGTCACCAGCGTCACTGAACCGCCGCCATCTTGCTCGAGTCAGCCTTGAGTGAGAGTGAGTGAGCTGCACAGACAAAGATACTCATAACTCGCTGAAATATTGACGGATTTACAAACGGTTTGGTTTATTACAAACATTATTAACGTGGCTATGATTCAAGCGGTTTGTAAAAAAAACATCTTAAAATTTTTTTTTTATAAGTATGCAGTATCATAACTACATATTTGATGTTTATAGCAAACCAACCCGTTTGTAAATCCGTCAATATTTCAGCGAGTTCTGAGTATTTTTGTCTGTGCAGATCACTCACCCTCACTCAAGGCTGACTCGAGGAAGATGGCGGCCTTACGACGACGTCGCTCTCCATTGGCCGGCAGCGCGGGTAAGCTATCTAGTGTTCTATATATATCTATGGTGTTAGATGCATGTGGTGACTTGCCAGGACATGTTACAATGCTGTCACATCAGAGAGTGTGTTCATGAAGAATAAACCATTCTCAATCATTCTTAATCATTTTCATTTATTTATAACTTTTATAAGGATGGAAATCACCTGTACTGATTCATTTGTTATGAATACAAATAACTCTCTGATCGGAGTTGCCATTCTGGATACAGTGGTTCCAACACAAACTGGAAGTGTAACAGTGCACTCTGTTGACTAGTAGTATTACAACAACAAATTGTGTACATTGGTCCTCATGCACCAACGGACTTACAACAAAAGTTAAGAGAAAATGTCATCGTAGCTCCACTTACAACCTTTTCGGGCCGATTTTGGCATTCACAAACGGTTCCTTCTCCGGAAGAGCAGGATTTACGAGCACAGAAGAGCAGTCGTAAGTCGGAGAGACTGGTGTGCGCTATGATCTTTTATTTGTTATTTATTTATTTATTTGGCAGGAATCATGGTTCACGTACATTCTAGAGACATCCTCGGAATAAAATAATTATAATAATAAATATGACAATATTTGTCTCATTAAAAATTACGTTTTAGATTCACAGTCATGCCTCAACGAGGCATTGTGATGTCCGAAAATAAATAAAAGCATTACACCAACACTGCAAATAAAATGGTCCGTATCCGCTTCCATACATTTTGTGCTAAGCTAGGCTAGGCCGCAGCCAGATACAGTAGCTTTCTACTGAACGTAGGGAGAGGAAATTGGTATCTATCCTCTTGTCTGACTCTGGAGAAGATGGTAAGTGCATTTGCCATAATGTTAGTGCGTTAACCCTCTGAAGTCTGAGCTATTTTGTGATATGTGACCCAGCAGACAATTTTTTTTTACATGATATGAAAGTACAGGTTCATACCTTCAAAATAAGCCATCACTTGTACAAATCAAATCAGGCGGATACTTTTCAATCTATGTCTTATGAATCATGATAACACACAATTTATTCCAGAGCTACAGGGCCTCAAAGAAACTGGAGCCATTAACTCTTTAATGACTACTTTACCCAGAAAGCAATGTTACCCCCCCCCCCCCCCCCCTCCCCCTCACTTACTGTAACACCTTCCAGTCTGAGAGCAGCCCTTTGTTAGTCTGATGACTTGTGACCCCGCTTCTACTCCCAGGCCATCAGGATGCTCAATGACTCTATGCAACACTAACCCAACCATCTATAAAATCATAGCACTGATTGGAGACAAAAGAAGTGATGATATAGTCAAACAGGTGAAACAAGCTAAATACTTTTCCGTCATAATGGACTGTACTCTTTGAATTTTTTTTGCAATTCCCGGAGGTATTATGCGGAGCGGGAAAATAGAGCGCTGTATGGGGACTGGCTGAGGGGGACTGAACAAAGTGATCGATTGGACATTGGTGCATAGCGGGAGGGGTTACTGCATGGGTAGTGAGGGGAGAGGCAGGTAAGGGCAGGTAACCGTAGGTGGCATGCGTAAAGAAGTAGTGGACGTGTCACTGGTGCAAGCCTTCTCCCCAAATGTAATTTCACAACTCCAATTACAGTACAAACATTACTAATGTAAGTACACTTGTTCTACAGCTTCAGAATACCTATAAAACATGGGTTTAGCTGTATGCTGTCAGCATTTGCATCAAAGGCCCTGAGACAATAGTTTCACATTGAAAAATATATATTCAATATCGCTATGTAAACAAATGCAGTAGAGGAGCAGTTCACGGATTGTACCTTTAATTTTGTTTTACTGCAATCATGACAAATGCCTGTCTTCGAAAAAATACAGTAACAGACCGAAATTCAAGATGTTTAATAATTTCTTTGAAGTCATTAACAATCTTAAAAGAAGGTTAACAATCAATAACTGTGCCATATCCATGTCCATTTAAGAAGTTAACATACGGATAAAAAAAAACACATCAGTATTGGTCACACAACAAAATATGTACAGTATAATTGCAATAATCTTAATTGCATCACATCAGAAAAACCATGTTTCTGATGTTACACTGTAATGGATGAGAACAAAATATGTATGTGGGTGTACAGTATGACTGAACATGATGGTGGTGGGGTGGGATAAAGCTTCAGTTATTTGTGGAGGTGGCAGAAACAGTGTGTGTGTGTGTGTGTGTGTGTGTGTGTGTGTGTGTGTGTGTGTGTGTGTGTGTGTGTGTGTGTGTGTGTGTGTGTGTGTGTGTGTGTGTGTGTGTGTGTGTGTGTGTGTGTGTGTGTGTGTGTGTGTGTGTGTGTGCGTGCGTGTGTGTGTGTGTGTGTGAGAGATTGGAAGACGTGGGTGCGGCTGCAGTTCGGTGCCAAAGAATCTAAGATTTAGAACAATCCAAACATCTAGCCCATTACCGTTAATGCAGTAGTGTTTTCACTACGTTCTGGGCACTTGTTGTGCAGATCATGTACAGTACTTACAGTAATCAGTATTATGTGTGGCTTTTAAACAATCCCTGGCAAGTGGCCAAGTCTAGACTTTGTCATGCCCCACCTGTTACTGGACTATTCTCCCCTGCTCTACCTCTCCCCGTCCCTATATGTTTGTCCCTGTTCCTTAGTGTTATCCCCCTTCTCTCTCTCTCTCTCTCTCTCTCTCTCTCTCTCTCTCTCTCTCTCTCTCTCTCTCTCTCTCTCTCTCTCTCTCTCTCTCTCTCTCTCTCTCTCTCTCTCTCTCTCTCTCTCTCTCTCTCTCTCTCTCTCTCTCTCTCTCTCTCTCTCTCTCTCTCTATCTTGTCTTGTCATCCATAGTTGTAGTTCATTGTAGTTCGTTGTCAGTCTGTTTCCCCTCCCAGGTGTCTCCTGTTATAATCAGCCCAGGTGTGTCTCGTTTGTCATTTGTTCATGTGTATGTAAGTTCCTTGTTTCCTGTTCTCTGTGTGGGTGCATTGTCTTTTCCTGTTTGTACCACGCTGTCGTTCCATGTTCAAGTCAAGTCAAGAGTTTTATTTGTCACGGCATACAAGTATACAATGAAATGTGGGTGGTCTTGCCCGCAACGGTGTGCAATACGGTAGTACAACATATAATAGAATCCAATAAAACAACATTGTGCAATAAACAGGTAACATAGTGGGGCATCTCGGTATTTGTACATAAGTTATTTACAGAGCATGGAGGACATGCTAGGTCCTTTGGTAGTGCAATACACTGTTACTGTTGCTATACTATTTTTCAAGTGACCTTTCCTTTGCTGCCATAAGTGTGGGCGTGTGCAGCATGAGTGTGTGCTTGCTCATGTTAAAGTGGCTGCTAGTGTGCGAGCGTGTACAGCGTGCGTGTCGTGTGTGTGCTCATGTGTGCTTGTGTGTGGAGAGTTCAGTGTTCTGTGGCACTCAGTGTTCAGTGTTCAAGGCTCTGATGGCCTGGGGGAAGAAGCTGAGCCGAAGCCTCTCTGTCCTAGTAGCTGGGGTTCGCAGGCGTCTGCCTGACCTCAGCAGCTGGAACAGGCTGTTGTTGGGGTGGTGAGGGTCTTTCATTATTCTGCAGGCTCTGGATTTGCACCTCTTGTTGTATAGAACCTGCAGGGGAGGTAGTGCAATACCTGTGGTACGCTCGGCTGAGCGCACCACTCTCTGTAGGGCCTTCTTGTCCTGTGCCGTGCTGTTTCCATACCAGGCAGTGATGTTTCCAGTCAAGATGCTCTCTACAGCTCCGGAGTAAAAGGACTGGAGTATCTTCCCAGATACTCTAAACTTCCTTAACTGTTTCCAGGTTCCTCGTGTTTAGTAAGTGTTCCCCGTGTTAGTTTAGAGTTTGTGTTTTGTGTTACATTTTTCACCCTCTTCCAGTTTTGACTGAGAGGTTTTGTTTTGTGTTCTGTTTTATTCCTTGTTTTGTGATTAAATACCTGTTGGACTTAAATCCGCATACCATTGTCTGAGTTTGGGTCCTGCTCTCGCCACCATCCGTGACAGACTTAGTGGCTTGAGGACGGCAGGCCTGCTGGGGAGGAGGGCCGGGCAGCTGGCAACATCCGGATACATTTCTACTGTAATGGGGAGCCAGGCAGGGTAGCAGGCCATGTGTTCGGTACCCATGAAATGTGCTCAACAGCATTATCCAACTTGTGTATATGAACCCTATGCATGTGCAATATATGATCTGTTGATATTTGATGACCTGATATTTGAGAGAGTTTCGTCTCTCTGGTGTTCAGCTTATGGAGACACGTGTTCGTATTCACAAACCAAAACTGGCCCGTACGGTATTGTAGAGATAACGGATGTGAATTCAGTGTTTTCTTCAGGCATGGTGGTGTGAGCCTAAACAGATGCAGCATGTGGAATTGTTGGGGGTTTGCCTCTGTCAGAGAGAGCACAGCAGGTTGTCTGACATTTATATTTGCATTCAAATTTCTTTTTCACCCTGTGTTCAAAATGTAAACGTACATGATCACAAGGAGATGATGACTAATGAGCTCAGCTTATTGCATACAAATAAACAATGTCATCTACAGTATACCACAAAAAAACAGACATTTTTGAACATTCAATAAATAACACGTTCAAATAAATACAATAAAAATTAAGTGCCTGAACAAAACAGTAGCACTCGTGAACAAAGCATGGATGCACCTCAGAGGGACCTCAGTGAACGCCCTCTGCGATGGTGCTCTTCTAACCGGCTGCGTATGCTGTTGGTATATACAGCACAACAGTCCTATATATAACTAGACAATTCCAGCAGAAATTGTGAAAGTCTCTGATCTCTTATGATGAATTGAAAATGGGGGACCCTGATGTAAACAAGACGAAAGTCTTTCTTTGGTCTGCATCCCCTTAACAATTGTATGTATTGAGCTGTACTGTACTGTACCCATTCTGCAATCTGTTAATAAAGTTTTCAATCAATCAATCAATCTGAGGTCTGCTGACCAGTCCCTCCTTGTTGTCCCCAAATCCAGGCTAAAGAACAGGGGGGACCGTGCGTTTGCGGTTATAGCCCCCAAACTCTGGAACGAGTTGCCTCACCCCACATTAGGCTGGCCCCAATGCTCACAATGTTTAAATCCCATCTAAAACACATCTGTTCTCCATAGCATTTAAAATGTACAGTCTGCTGTTGTAATCTGTTTGTAGTTCTGTGTGCATTGTATTGTGATTAGTCTGTGTTATTTACTGTATTGATTGATTGTGAAGCACTTTGGTCAAATAAACAAATAAACAAATAAACAAATAAACAAATAAATAAACAAATAAAACTCTTGACTTGACTTGAACTTTGTTGTTTTTAAAACGTGCTATATAAATAAAGTTTTGGATTGGATTGTGTGGCGGACTCTAGTGGAATGTGGAGACAATAAGGTGTGTGTGTAGAAGCCACAGTGTCTCTGAGGTGTTATATTGTTATATGGCAATGATCAAGTTGTTGCTAGTCACTAGTCACTCTTCTTTTGGTACGAGAACTCGAGGTGTAGCCATAGTCGTCAGACGTAAATTAAATATCGAATTAAAAGGGGTATGGTCGGATGCTGAGGGGCGTATAGCTATAGCTAGGATTGTACATAATAACAGGAAAATAGCGTTGGCAGCGGTATATGCCCCAAATTTGTACGAAGTGGGTTTCTTCACTTCACTAACCGGGGAAATGTTAAACCATCCCGAGTACTCATATATAATAGGTGCGGATTTTAATGCCATTTGGAATCCAAGGATGGACAAATCTTACCTTGCCTTTTCCAGCGAACAAAAAAATTCATCTAAAGCATTAAAAGATTGGTCAAAGACTACAGGGGTAATTGATTTATGGCGTTCACTTAATCCCATGACCCGAAAGTACTCCTGTCGTTCGGCGAGACACAACACATTATCCAGAATTGATTACGTCTTTGCATCCCCGAGAATATTTGATAAATATGAAGTGGAAATGATACCCAATGCGCTTTCAGATCACTGTTATTTAATCCTGAAAGCAACATTTGGTATACTATCTTCCCGGGCCCCAAGATGGCGTTTTAATACTATGCTGCTTAACAACAAGGAATTCATTACACAACTCAAAGAAGCTCTCACAGTATTCTTACGGGATAATGCAAACGCGGTGCAAGACCCCAGAATATTATGGATGTCGGTAAAGGGTATGATCAAGGATTTCACGGATAGATTTTCCTCCATATTGCGCAAAAATCAATGCACAAAACTGTCTGAAATGGAAACGCTTTACTCAACGTTATTTAATTCTTTAAAATACAACAACTCTACTGGACTAGAAAATCAAGTTAACATTCTAAAGACAGAGATCAATGCAATATACAGACAAAAATCGGAAATGCAAATACGCAGCACAAGACAACAGCAGTATTTCCAAGGTTCTAAACCTAGTCACCTATTAGCAGTGGCGTCGCGTGGGTAAAATAACAGGGGAAGCAAAAAAAAAATTATTAAAAAAAAAATTATTAAATATTTTATTAATAATTTTTTTTTTTTTTTAAGTCAAGCAGTCACCATGTACACTACAGTATGGCTCGGCGGCCAGTCAAACGTTCTTTAACAGATTGCAGAATGGGTACAATACAGTACGGCTCAATACATACACACAATTGTATAAGGGGATGCAGACCAGAGAAAGACGTTTGTCTTGTTTACATCAGGGTCATTAATACTGCTGGAGCATTGGTTAATTTTTGGTCCGATTTTTCCTTGCGCGATTTTGCGCGCCGCGTGGGAGCAAATTCGAGACACATATTCGGTTGCAAAAAGGTGTCCCACGGTCTCCTCTATGGCCGTGAATATTTTCACGCGTATCGGAATCACGGCGCGCCCGTGGGACACTTTTCCGTTTCGGCGAGTTTATTCCACGCTTTCTGTTTTCCTTTTCTAAGCATTTTAGGGGCTACATGTGAATCAGTAAAAGTTGCGGGACGCCCAGATGTTTCCACGATAGAAAGCTCGCGTGGATCCCATAATAGGCTCACTTAATACAGCGTTTTTAAAATCACGCGACATTTTCAGGGTCGCGAGCCGACCTTTTCCCCTCGTTTTCGATGATGGAAGTGATTTAGGAAAAGCTTCGGCACGCCGAGAGGTCCCCGCTGATTTAATCTCGCGAGGATCGGGGCAATATTCGGCCCGTGGGAACAGTTACGGGTTAATACAATGTTCAGAGTGCAGAGGGGAAAATATGCTGAGTGTTTTCCTCTCAGCCCCGTTTTAAACTTTTAGGGTGTGGCAGTCAGCTCGAATCTGATTGGCTAGGATCGGATTTGGACTCTATAATGCTGGAAGCCTGGAGAAAGAGACCTACCATCTGCCTCCTCTCCTGGTGCAGTGAGCATAGTGAGGCTGACAGTGTGTTAGAGGGAGTGAGAAGGAGAAGAGGGAGACATAAAAAAAAAAAAATAAAAAATTATAACACAGATGCACAGATGAAAAAGAATGTAAACTATATTAAAAAAAATTATATATATATTTATATTTTTTTCATATTTCATATTTGATATTAATTCATATTTTAATATTAGGGAGGCATGGCTTCCGTTGGCTTCCATAAGGATTCGCCATTGCCTATTAGCCATGCGATTAAGAATTAATGCAAAATTTGCAGATATAACTGCCATTAGAAAACAACAAGTACTTGTAACAGACCCCAAAATAATAAACGATACATTCAAAGAATTCTACTCCGACTTGTATAATTCAGAAACGACCTTTGATCAAAACAAATTAGACACATATCTTAATCAAATTATTCTCCCTAAACTTTCGGAGGACGACGCTAAACAGTTAGAAGCACCGATCACATTATAAGAACTCAAGAAGGCCATATCCGGAATGAAAAACGGTAAGGCTCCGGGAAAAGACGGTATCCCATCAGAAATGTACCTTTCTTGTTGGGACATATTTGGACCCTTATTACTAAATATGATCTTATACTCAGTCAAGGAGGGGAGCTTCCATAAACACCACAATATCGCACTCATTTCAGTCCTTCTCAAAAAAGACAAGGACCCCACTGAGTGCGGTAGTTACAGACCTTTAAGCCTCCTCGGAACCGATGTCAAACTGTACTCTAAGATATTAGCCATCAGATTGCAAAAGCATATGACGTCTTTAGTTCATCCGGACCAAACTGGCTTCATAAGAGGTCGCCTGATCAATGATAACATAAGGCGAATACTGCACGTACTAGATGCAGACAAAGAGGACACCACACCTAAGGCGATGCTATCCCTGGATGCTATGAAAGCATTTGACAGGCTGGAATGGTCGTTTCTATGGGCAGTATTAGAAAGGATGGGGTTAGGAAAAGGATTCATTGATATGATTAAAGTACTATACAAGGTCCCATCGGCCATGATTACAACAGGCACATTCATCTCCGAAATCTTTCCGGTATCACGCTCAGCCAGACAGGGTTGCCCTCTTAGTCCCGGACTATTCGATCTATCATTAGAACCTTTAGCACAATATATAAGACAATCCCAATACATAGAACCAATCGTAATCAAGGGCACACAACATAAAATTAGTTTATATGCGGACGACGTAATATTGTTCATGCAGAACCCCAACACCACATTGCCGCATCTACTCAAGTTGATAGAGAACTTTGGTGATTTATCGGGATTTAAAATAAATTGGCCGAAGTCGGCTTTCCTTCCCCTTAACATCCAAGCAAAAAAAGACACAACCCTCCCAGGTGCGATACCCATGGTTAAACATTTTAGATGCTTGGGTGTGGAAATATTTCCCACCATAAGGCAAACGGTGAAGCACAATTACACAAAAATACAGAACAAAATCACAGACGACCTGGACAGGTGGGCAAAACTTAAAAACTCAGTACAGGCAAGGGTATCAATAGTTAAGATGGATGTATTACCAAGAATCAACTTCATCAGCTCAATGCTACCGTTACCTCCTCCAGAGGGCTACTGGAAAATATTACAATCCTCCACATACAAATTTATTTGGAATAACAAACCACCTCGCATAAAAAGATCCACCGCACAGAGAAATAAAGCAGACGGTGGCATGGCAGTTCCAGATTTTTTACAATATTTTAAGGCTTTCACATTAAGACCATTGACAATATGGTTTGATCCCCAGGCTTTGGTATCTTGGAGAGAATTGGAAGAAAACATAGTAGCCCCACAGAGACTGAAGGACATAGCACACACTAAACTTTCAATCAAGCACTGTGCGGGAATTTGGCCCCATAATTACCCATGCAATCAGAACATGGCGAGAAACACAAAAAAAATATCCTAACCCTCAAAAATGGCATAATCACACTCCCATATTCAATAACAATGCACTCTTAATGGGAAAACGTCCTATAAGATTCCCTATATGGGAAGAGCAAGGCATACACTCATTAGGGGATATTTTTAATAACCAGGGCTTCTGTAGTTATGGAGAAATATGCACAAAGTTTAACCTCACCGAGTCCACATGGCTTTTTTACATACAGTTACGCCTATGTTTGAGGTCTCACGGTGTTCCATTACACATACCAGTTGAACACCACAGATACCACAAATTTTTCTATGAAAGAGAAACATTGGGAGGTTTTGTATCAGGTTTTTATTATCAATTACTAACGTCCTCGTATGAAACCCTTCAACTAGACACTGTCTGGAGGAGGGATATTCCAGACCTGGAAAGTGACTTTGATTGGCAAGAAGCATGGGCAAATGTCCGTCTTACATCAAGGAACCCGGACCATCAACAAATCAATCTTAACTATATTCACAGGACATACTTGACTCCTATAAGACTGAACAGAATGGGCCTGAAACAAGACTCAAAATGCACCCAATGTACAAATGGAGACGAAGGGACATTTATGCACATGTATTGGGACTGCCCACCAGTTAAGGCATTCTGGAAAGATGTGACCCATCAATTATCAAAACTCGTATCTTGGAATATACCAGTACACCCCTCTGTATTGCTTTTAAATGATGTTTTTGAGTTTGCAGTAAATCCACAGCTAAAGAGATTGGTCTTATCGGGTATCACAGTAGCTAAAAAACTGATCGCATCACGCTGGTTTCAACCGGAAAAAATTTGCCGGAAAGTTTGGTCTCTTACATATCTCGATGTGATATATCAAGAAATATCTACAGCAAGAATTCTGGGTCTCAACTAATCCAAAATGTCAATGTGGGTAGAAGTGGTGGAGAGAATAAAAGCTAGCTTATAATGGTGGTGTCTGTTAGGAGTGAGGGATAATGGAGGTACTATCCAAGGAGGGGTCCGGGAGGGGGGGGTTCGAGCTGGAGCATATGTGTGTAGGGTTTTAGAAAATAGGTATTAGGGGTATGTTCTATATAAACATTTATATAATTGTAATTTCGCTGGATATACACTGTATACGGTTAAAATGTTATTATAGACTTTTTTTTATCTTGTTTCTGTACTTGCATGTAATTTTAACCACCTTGACTGTTAGTTTCATTATGCATTATGTGTTGAGTACTGACTTTTAACAATTTTTGTTTTGCAATAATAAAAAAAATATAAAAAAAAATAAAGTTGTTGCTAGTCTGGGCGGCTGGGTGGCGCAGCCTGGGTGGCGCAGCGGACTAAGCGCTCGTCACCAACGCGAGAGACACTTGTATCGAATCCGGCTGTCAGCGTTGCCTCCCGCTTGGCTGGCCGTCATACTGGCTAAATTGGCAGCGGGAGGGAAGCCGGTGGGGTGGTATTCTGATCGTTGTAAACAGTGACTCCTACAGGTCGGTCAGGGCGCCTGCATAGCGAGGGAGGGAGATGGCGAGGGTAGTGTGCCCTCCCACACGTTACACCTTGCCAATGAGAGTCCGCGCTGGCAGGTGAAAAGATGCTGCTGGCTGTCTCCTATGTCTCGGAGGAAGCATCTGATAGACTTCAGGGCTCCCTAGACCGACCAGTGGGAGGCACATGCGAGCAATGACCAGGAAGGTGAGGGGGGGAATTGACATAACGACTAAATTGGGATGGGAGAAAAACACAGAAAAACAGGAGGAGAAAAGGTGGATACAAAAAAAAGGTTGTTGCTACTGACCTGCTGCCAGGGTCAAATTACTGAAGGACTGTTTCCTTTCTTTTCCATCTATACAACTCACTAATATAAATGGGCTATTGCTTTTTCACATTTTATGATTTTTTTTAATGTAATCAGAATACAATCCTCTATTACAAAGTCTACTAATAAGTGACATTTCCAAGGATGCTTGATCAACTATTTTATGTATTTAATTTTCTTAAATCCAACAGTTATTCTTGTAAATGGCTCTCACATTTCCACGCAAATAGACAATATCGTTTTCTATTGTTCTATCTAAAAGCTGTATGCATCTCCTACCTCACATAACCTTTGCAAAGTAGATTTTTGCCATTTTCTTTGCTCTCGCATTGTTCGCATCATCCCATCCGTGTCATGTTTCCCTTTTGATTTGGCGACATAGGAATACAACCTCCTTTGATTGACAGACAGTTCGCTTGTTAGGATTGGAGGGAGATTGTATAGACCAAACAGCTTGAAGCACAAGGGCATGTGTACACACCTCCAGTACATTATTTTTGTGTTCTGTCACCCCCTGCTCGTGGTGTGCTTGTGCGTTATCGTGCGCATGCTAGAAGAACATGTGATACACAATTTTTGGGGGCACATTTTCTCCTACTTTAGTGCTAATTTCATTAATAACCAGTGATCAAAATCTCCATTGGATACCTTTAAAGCTAACTTGGAAGTTAGGACTGTAAATCATTTTGAAAAAAACCCCAAACCACTCCCCCCTCTGCTCCAAAAAGGTCCAGACTGTTATGTACTTTGTAATAATAAAACCGCAGTAAGCACTCTTGGACAAATACAATAGATTAGTAGACTGTGTTTTTCTTAATTGTTGTTTTTTTATTTTATAAATGTTTTGTGTACACCAGAGATCTGAGAGAACCAAATTCCAATCCTCTATATGACCTGTACATATGGTAGTATTGACAATAAAGCTTGCACATGAGGAGGGCAGGTGATCCGAAGTAATTGCGGTCAAATACACACTCCCAGTCTGAGAATATATTATATGAATAATTCACAAAATGGGCCGTTTTCATACCTCTTCCCGTCAGCCACTTATGGGCGTGTAGAATAGTGTAGTAGAAAGTATTGTGCTTATAAATATGCCCAGATCAGCCTTCTCTGGTTTGGCCAAATCCCAAACAACAACACTTCACCTATACACAAAACTGCTTTGCTATCACAACCTTGTGATATTTAGAGAGAAAATAGCAGAATAGAGAACAAATATATTTGTATGTATTTTTTGTATGTAGATTTGTAGGAGTCTCAGGGAACAAAAGGACAGTGATACATTTTGTGATCTTGAGAGCAAGTAGCTGGTATTTATTGCACGCTCTGAACTCACTCCTTACAACGACAACAAACGCACAAAACAGCTTAAGTAATGTAATCACCCTGCTAGGGTGTATGGGAAAAGTAGTCCAACAACATGGGCTAGATCGCTGTGAATTATCATTATCATTTTATCCACAATAGAATACTGCTGTCCTCATGTAGTTCCGATGATTGATTCTTATAATAACAATGAAACGGTTCCAAGATATTGTGTCTGTCTGAAAGAAGAATCAAGCATGGAAAATACACAAGGACTGCAGTATTCTATTGTCTGGAGGGTAAAATAGTTTATTTGCATGTTGTGGATACAAAAAAAATCATTCCGGACCCCTTTTGAAGCCTCTTGGCCAGGCCTCAATAAATAAGCTAATGGCAAGTGTAACTGAGGGGTTACAAAACCCTGACTGTATTAAAGATTGTGATAGATTAAACCACTGCTAGGTATGTACTTTAATTACTGGCCAGACAGTACATCGAATATATGGTGGACACTCATAATAACACGGCATTGACAAAGAAATAGTATTTGAGGGTATTTATTATTATGCAATAATTGGTTACAGAATGAGAATTAGGGTTGCGCTTGTATGGCGAAGAATAGGCATAAAGTCAGTCAGTAGCATAAGTCACTGGGAATAGAATGATTCCTACGATGGGTACTAGGCTAACGCCGCCTGGCGTATAATAGCAATTATAGAGGGCAGCGCTGGTACCGCCTGGAGACACTGGGTTCCTCCCAGAGTTGTAAGGTCTGGAGGATAGAGGAATGTTCGGATACTCAGTCTGATCAATTGAAGAAGAAGGGGATTCACGTACAGAAGCCAGTCCTTGTAATCCAACGCTCAGCAACAAAAGCAATAACTGTAATCCATATGCTCGATAGCAAACGATGATAGCCAGCTAGCCTCGGTCCATGAGGCCAGCCCGAATGTAGTTCCTCACGAGGTTAAATCCCAAACGACAGTGGAGATTAACGATGCTCTTCTCCGGGTAATACGTTCCACAATCAATATAATCCAACCAGTAATGGTTCTGCAATCGCCGCCGCCAGTTCTCCTGTGCACATGTCCAGCAGGTTCTCCGACTAGGCCTCCTCGTGTGCTGGCACCAATGTATTTAGTCCACGCGCACTGGCTAAGGTCCACTAGCTAAACGAACGAACCGCTGGGTAATGCTACACACGAACAAACTGTGGTTGGCACGATACACAATAAATTAACGACTATTTACTTCACATTAAACTAAGTCGAACTTGACGTTAGTGCATTAAATATGACACTTTACTATTCAATTCGCACATGGTTCTCAACGCTCTGTTAGACGCACTGCTGCTCACTTCACTACACGTTGAATCGGGATGAACAGCTACTTAGACGAACTGCTGCTGTTCGCACCTGCGCCGTATATATACTTAAGTGGTTATCTAGTCCCGAACCTCAGTTCTCGTCTCGAATCAATACGCTGTCTCCGGGCATGGGCTCGTCTTTGAACCTGACTTTGGGGGCTTGCGGTCTGGCGCCGAGGGCGTTATCCAATAAGGAAAGCGAATATTACTATGATTCGAACGCAGGCTTGTTGTATAGAACCTGCAGGGGAGGTAGTGCAATACCTGTGGTACGCTCGGCTGAGCGCACCACTCTCTGTAGGGCCTTCTTGTCCTGTGCTGTGCTGTTTCCATACCAGGCAGTGATGTTTCCAGTCAAGATGCTCTCTACAGCTCCGGAGTAGAAGGACTGGAGTATCTTCCCAGATACTCTAAACTTCCTTAACTGTTTCCAGGTTCCTCGTGTTTAGTAAGTGTTCCCCGTGTTAGTTTAGAGTTTGTGTTTTGTGTTACATTTTTCACCCTCTTCCAGTTTTGACTGAGAGGTTTTGTTTTGTGTTCTGTTTTATTCCTTGTTTTGTGATTAAATACCTGTTGGACTTAAATCCGCATACCATTGTCTGCGTTTGGGTCCTGCTCTCGCCACCATCCGTGACAGACTTAGTGGCTTGAGGACGGCAGGCCTGCTGGGGAGGAGGGCCGGGCAGCTGGCAACATCCGGATACATTTCTACTGTAATGGGGAGCCAGGCAGGGTAGCAGGCCATGTGTTCGGTACCCATGAAATGTGCTCAACAGCATTATCCAACTTGTGTATATGAACCCTATGCATGTGCAATATATGATCTGTTGATATTTGATGACCTGATATTTGAGAGAGTTTCGTCTCTCTGGTGTTCAGCTTATGGAGACACGTGTTCGTATTCACAAACCAAAACTGGCCCGTACGGTATTGTAGAGATAACGGATGTGAATTCAGTGTTTTCTTCAGGCATGGTGGTGTGAGCCTAAACAGATGCAGCATGTGGAATTGTTGGGGGTTTGCCTCTGTCAGAGAGAGCACAGCAGGTTGTCTGACATTTATATTTGCATTAAAATTTCTTTTTCACCCTGTGTTCAAAATGTAAACGTACATGATCACAAGGAGATGATGACTAATGAGCTCAGCTTATTGCATACAAATAAACAATGTCATCTACAGTATACCACAAAAAAACAGACATTTTTGAACATTCAATAAATAACACGTTCAAATAAATACAATAAAAATTAAGTGCCTGAACAAAACAGTAGCACTCGTGAACAAAGCATGGATGCACCTCAGAGGGACCTCAGTGAACGCCCTCTGCGATGGTGCTCTTCTAACCGGCTGCGTATGCTGTTGGTATATACAGCACAACAGTCCTATATATAACTAGACAATTCCAGCAGAAATTGTGAAAGTCTCTGATCTCTTATGATGAATTGAAAATGGGGGACCCTGATGTAAACAAGACGAAAGTCTTTCTTTGGTCTGCATCCCCTTAACAATTGTATGTATTGAGCTGTACTGTACTGTACCCATTCTGCAATCTGTTAATAAAGTTTTCAATCAATCAATAAATCTGAGGTCTGCTGACCAGTCCCTCCTTGTTGTCCCCAAACCCAGGATAAAGAACAGGGGGGACCGTGCGTTTGCGGTTATAGCCCCCAAACTCTGGAACGAGTTGCCTCACCCCACATTAGGCTGGCCCCAATGCTCACAATGTTTAAATCCCATCTAAAACACATCTGTTCTCCATAGCATTTAAAATGTACAGTCTGCTGTCGTAATCTGTTTGTAGTTATGTGTGCATTGTATTGTGATTAGTCTGTGTTATTTACTGTATTGATTGATTGTGAAGCACTTTGGTCAAATAAACAAATAAACAAATAAACAAATAAATAAACAAATAAAACTATTGACTTGACTTGAACTTTGTTGTTTTTAAAACGTGCTATATAAATAAAGTTTTGGATTGGATTGTGTGGCGGACTCTAGTGGAATGTGGAGACAATAAGGTGTGTGTGTAGAAGCCACAGTGTCTCTGAGGTGTTATATTGTTATATGGCAATGATCAAGTTGTTGCTAGTCACTAGTCACTCTTCTTTTGGTACGAGAACTCGAGGTGTAGCCATAGTCGTCAGACGTAAATTAAATATCGAATTAAAAGGGGTATGGTCGGATGCTGAGGGGCGTATAACTATAGCTAGGATTGTACATAATAACAGGAAAATAGCGTTGGCAGCGGTATATGCCCCAAATTTGTACGAAGTGGGTTTCTTCACTTCACTAACCGGGGAAATGTTAAACCATCCCGAGTACTCATATATAATAGGTGCGGATTTTAATGCCATTTGGAATCCAAGGATGGACAAATCTTACCTTGTCTTTTCCAGCGAACAAAAAAATTCATCTAAAGCATTAAAAGATTGGTCAAAGACTACAGGGGTAATTGATTTATGGCGTTCACTTAATCCCATGACCCGAAAGTACTCCTGTCATTCGGCGAGACGCAACACATTATCCAGAATTGATTACGTCTTTGCATCCCCGAGAATATTTGATAAATATGAAGTGGAAATGATACTCAATGCGCTTTCAGATCACTGTTATTTAATCCTGAAAGCAACATTTGGTATACTATCTTCCCGGGCCCCAAGATGCCGTTTTAATACTATGCTGCTTAACAACAAGGAATTCATTACACAACTCAAAGAAGCTCTCACAGTATTCTTACGGGATAATGCAAACGCGGTGCAAGACCCCAGAATATTATGGATGTCGGTAAAGGGTATGATCAAGGATTTCACGGATAGATTTTCCTCCATATTGCGCAAAAATCAATGCACAAAACTGTCTGAAATGGAAACGCTTTACTCAACGTTATTTAATTCTTTAAAATACAACAACTCTACTGGACTAGAAAATCAAGTTAACATTCTAAAGACAGAGATCAATGCAATATACAGACAAAAATCGGAAATGCAAATACGCAGCACAAGACAACAGCAGTATTTCCAAGGTTCTAAACCTAGTCACCTATTAGCAGTGGCGTCGCGTGGGTAAAATAACAGGGGAAGCCAAAAAAAAATTATAAAAAAAAAAATTATTAAATATTTTTATTAATAATTTTTTTTTTTTTTAATTTTTTTTTTAAGTCAAGCAGTCACCATGTACACTACAGTATGGCTCGGCGGCCAGTCAAACGTTCTTTTTATTTATTTAACAGATTGCAGAATGGGTACAATACAGTACGGCTCAATACACACAATTGTATAAGGGGATGCAGACCAGAGAAAGACGTTTGTCTTGTTTACATCAGGGTCATTAATACTGCTGGAGCATTGGTTAATTTTTGGTCCGATTTTTCCTTGCGCGATTTTGCGCGCCGCGTGGGAGCAAATTCGAGACACATATTCGGTTGCAAAAAGGTGTCCCACGGTCTCCTCTATGGCCGTGAATATTTTCACGCGGATCGGAATCACGGCGCGCCCGTGGGACACTTTTCCGTTTCGGCGAGTTTATTCCACGCTTTCTGTTTTCCTTTTCTAAGCATTTTAGGGGCTACATGTGAATCAGTAAAAGTTGCGGGACGCCCAGATGTTTCCACGATAGAAAGCTTGCGTGGATCCCATAATAGGCTCACTTAATACAGCGTTTTTAAAATCACGCAACATTTTCAGGGTCGCGAGCCGACCTTTTCCCCTCGTTTTCGATGATGGAAGTGATTTAGAAAAAGCTTCGGCACGCCGAGAGGTCCCCGTGGATTTAATCTCGCGAGGATCGGGGCAATATTCGGCCCGTGGGAACAGTTACGGGTTAATACAATGTTCAGAGTGCAGAGGGGAAAATATGCTGAGTGTTTTCCTCTCAGCCCCGTTTTAAACTTTTAGGGTGTGGCAGTGTTTGAGGTCTCACGGTGTTCCATTACACATACCAGTTGAACACCACAGATACCACAAATTTTTCTATGAAAGAGAAACATTGGGAGGTTTTGTATCAGGTTTTTATTATCAATCACTAACGTCCTCGTATGAAACCCTTCAACTAGACACTGTCTGGAGGAGGGATATTCCAGACCTGGAAAGTGACTTTGATTGGCAAGAAGCATGGGCAAATGTCCGTCTTACATCAAGGAACCCGGACCATCAACAAATCAATCTTAACTATATTCACAGGACATACTTGACTCCTATAAGACTGAACAGAATGGGCCTGAAACAAGACTCAAAATGCACCCAATGTACAAATGGAGACGAAGGGACATTTATGCACATGTATTGGGACTGCCCACCAGTTAAGGCATTCTGGAAAGATGTGACCCATCAATTATCAAAACTCGTATCTTGGAATATACCAGTACACCCCTCTGTATTGCTTTTAAATTATGTTTTTGAGTTTGCAGTAAATCCACAGCTAAAGAGATTGGTCTTATCGGGTATCACAGTAGCTAAAAAACTGATCGCATCACGCTGGTTTCAACCGGAAAAAATTTGCCGGAAAGTTTGGTCTCTTACATATCTCGATGTGATATATCAAGAAATATCTACAGCAAGAATTCTGGGTCTCAACGAATCCAAAATGTCAATGTGGGTAGAAGTGGTGGAGAGAATAAAAGCTAGCTTATAATGGTGGTGTCTGTTAGGAGTGAGGGATAATGGAGGTACTATCCAAGGAGGGGTCCGGGAGGGGGGGGTTCGAGCTGGAGCATATGTGTGTAGGGTTTTAGAAAATAGGTATTAGGGGTATGTTCTATATAAACATTTATATAATTGTAATTTCGCTGGATATACACTGTATACGGTTAAAATGTTATTATAGACTTTTTTTTTTATCTTGTTTCTGTACTTGCATGTAATTTTAACCACCTTGACTGTTAGTTTCATTATGCATTATGTGTTGAGTACTGACTTTTAACAATTTTTGTTTTGCAATAATAAAAAAAATATATAAAAAAAAAAAAGGTTGTTGCTAGTCTGGGCGGCTGGGTGGCGCAGCCTGGGTGGCGCAGCGGACTAAGCGCTCGTCACCAACGCGAGAGACACTGGTATCGAATCCGGCTGTCAGCGTTACCTCCCGCTTGGCTGGCCGTCATACTGGCTAAATTGGCAGCGGGAGGGAAGCCGGTGGGGTGGTATTCTGATCGTTGTAAACAGTGACTCCTACAGGTCGGTCAGGGCGCCTGCATAGCGAGGGAGGGAGATGGCGAGGGTAGTGTGCCCTCCCACACGTTACACCTCGCCAATGAGAGTCCGCGCTGGCAGGTGAAAAAATGCTGCTGGCTGTCTCCTATGTCTCGGAGGAAGCATCTGATAGACTTCAGGGCTCCCTAGACCGACCAGTGGGAGGCACATGCGAGCAATGACCAGGAAGGTGAGGGGGGAATTGACATAACGACTAAATTGGGATGGGAAAAAAACACAGAAAAACAGGTGGAGAAAAGGTGGATACAAAAAAAAGGTTGTTGCTACTGACCTGCTGCCAGGGTCAAATTACTGAAGGACTGTTTCCTTTGAACAAACTAGTTTATTTTCGTTCTTAAAGGGCATCGAGTCTAATATCCATAGTCTCTCGACGTGCTGCAAGAGGGTGGTGTCGTCTTCGCTTATCCTCGTGTAGAGGCAGCGGGTGGCTGTCGGTCGGTTGGAAGACCCGGAGAGGGGGCCTTGTAGTGTCCAACCCAGGCGGGTCTTGACCGCTGCTGGACAGCCTCTGGGCCCGATGTGGACCTGGTCCATTGGGACGATGAGGTGTGCGTGGTCGGATCCTATGAGCAGGGTCGGGGTGGCGCCGTCGATGGGCGGTATAGGTAGTTGACGTAGGTGCACGTATTTCTCCGTCAGCTGTGTGATGGGGTAGGTATAACGTGACAGACCTATGTCGTGGCTTGTGAAGGCGTTAGTGATGCTGTACCGCTTCTCGGGCTGCTCGACCGCTGCTATTGTGAATGAGGCGTTTTCACCCTTTATGGTCTTTAGGTCTCGCCTAATGGTACGGATTGTCATTGTTTCTTCGGTACCCCGCAGGCCCAACTGGGCTGCGGCGGAAGCGAGGAGGAGAGTCTTTTCCGACCCATCATCTAGGACGGCGTAAGTGTCCATGACCTTGTCCTCGTAGCTTAGGAGCACTCGGACCACCTTCAAGAGCACTCGGGAGCTCCCGCTCTTCGCAGGGTCTATATACATGACATTTACTCTCGAGCTGCTTTGTGGTACGGGTCTCCTCTTGTTGCTGGCGTGTAGGGCCTCCAGGTGGGCGCCGTCGCACTTGCTGCATCTTTTCTTCAGGCGGCACTCAGCTGCCATATGGCTGCGCGCGCAGCGGCGGTTTGCTTTGATCCACTGACTCACTTCGTCAGCAGTCAGCTTCTTGAAGGTGTCACATTGAGACAGCCAATGTTCATTTTCACAGTACTGGCAGGCAATCTTCCACTTTCCCTTCACGTGGGGGGTGTTGTGGTTCTTGTGCTGCGGCACTGACTCGGCCTGGTGCATAACTGTCACTGACCGGCGGTTGTCATTGAACCTCCGCGGTCCATCTCTAGGGCTAGAGCCACTCCACACGAATGTGTCCAATTGTAGACTGCTGACCTCCCTGGCGAGGAAATCAGCCAGGTCTAGGAGGGATGGTTCTGGGCCGTTGGGGTCACGGTGGTCTTTCTGCCGCCGAAAATGCTCTTGACGGGCTGGAGGGAGCTTCTCCAGTATCCGCTCCACGTTAGAATTTGCATACAGTTCATATCTCCCCTTCTCCTTTTGGGACCCCAGCATCCCCACGAGGGATTGTACCTTGATAGAGAGGTCATCTAGTGCTCTATTGTCTTTGGCTGGGGGGAGGCGGTCGATATCTCGTATTTCTTGGATCACGTAATCCCTTATGCGTCCATAGCGCGCGTCGAGGGCCACCAGAGCATCTGAGTATGGGGTTCTTGAGTTCGAATATGCCAGCGCTATGTTATGCGCTCTGGGCACGTTGAGATGCTTGAGGAGGATGGCATATTTATAAGACTCGTCGTGGACATCGGACATTATAGTCTCTAAACACATGCGTAATTCTGTGTACTGTGCTCTGTCCTCGCGCGTAAAGTCTGGGAACGTCGGTGTTCCAAGGTAAGACGCCATGGATGGCTGGGACACCGATGAGCGTAGGGGGAGAGGCCTCCTGGGCGAGTCTCCCCGTACGGGTGGTCGTGGGTTAGTGCTGGGTGGGTACCAGAGGCCGGGCCCCCAGGTGCTGCTCCTCGGTGCTGACTGTACATCAAACTCACCCTTGAGTTGGGTCGGGGGTTTGTAGCGCAGTGACTCGGGGCTGAGGTCGGGGCTGTACTGGGCCTCCTGGTCCAAAGTAGGTTTGTGCTGGTGGGCTTGATGTCCCTCCTCTTCCTCCGCTAGGTCTTGGAGTCTTCTAGTTAGTCTCTCGGCGACGCAGGCCGGTTCTTCCCGTTGGCTGGGTCCCGTATAGACCGGTCGGGGAGGGGGCTCGGCGACGTAGGCAGGTTCTTCCTGTTGGCCGGGTCCCGTGTAGATTTGTCGGGTAGGGGAAGGTGCCCTAGACCCGTGTCGTGATGATCTCCAGGAGCTCCGTGTGGAGGGGGGGGGGGGGTCGCCCTGGCGATCAATTGTTCTATCATCTGCGCCTGCAGCCGGTCACGCTCCGCTTCGCGCTGTGCATTGGCGTGTTCTCGCTGGATGTTCTCTTCAGTCTGGAGGCGCCTCTCCTCCAGTCTGATGCGTTCGTGCTCACTCTGTTGTTGCGCTTGGAGGCGCTCTCGTTCCGCTGCAGAGTGTTCGCACTCACTAAGTGCTTGTGCTTGGAGTTGCGCGTGGAGGCGCTCTTGTTCCGCTGCGGAGTGTTCGCGCTCACTAAGTGCCTGTGCTTGGAGACGTTCGCGCTCCACTGCAGACTGTTCGCGCGCACTATGTTGTTGCGCTTGGAGGCGCTCTCGTTCCGCTGCAGAGTGTTCGCGCTCACTAAGGGTCTGTGCTTGGAGACGGTCTCTTTCGGTTGAAGCTGTCAGCGTGGCGATTAAGGCTTGCGCCAGTCTCTGGTCAGCCTCGCTGGGGGATGACACCGATGGAGGTGATCGGGCGCTGACAGGGCTTGGTGGAGACCTGTTCTCTTGCCTCGCCTCGAGGTCCATCTCTGGAGCGCGGTACTCTTCTCTTGGTTGCGCGCCGAGGTCTGTCTCGGGTGCGTGCTCTTGGGTTGGTTGCGTTCCGGGGTCTATCCCGGTGGCGCTTTCTTTATCCTGGGGCGCTCCGGGGTCTATCCCGGTGGCGCTGTCTTGGGGTATAGTCACGTCATGTCCCGCTTGGTCCCCCCCGTGAGCTAAGTCAGTTTCGTTTGAACCCACTGGGGTCTCTACTGGTAGGGCCGACAAGTCGATAGGATTGGGCATGCTTAAACTATCAGTTTTATCCGTATTTAACGTCTTTTTAGATAAGCTAGGGGGTTAAAACGAAAGCGTAGTCCTCCAGGTATGGAGGTGGCTGACGTTTGCGCCGCGGGCGCTCTAATTTGGGGGAGCCGTCTGGAGTGTGTCCACCTCTGGCCATATCAATATTAATATGATATTAAAGATTACTGATACCCTCCGGCTCGAAGGACCAATTGTAACTGAGGGGTTACAAAACCCTGACTGTATTAAAGATTGTGATAGATTAAACCACTGCTAGGTATGTACTTTAATTACTGGCCAGACAGTACATCGAATATATGGTGGACACTCATAATAACACGGCATTGACAAAGAAATAGTATTTGAGGGTATTTATTATTATGCAATAATTGGTTACAGAATGAGAATTAGGGTTGCGCTTGTATGGCGAAGAATAGGCATAAAGTCAGTCAGTAGTATAAGTCACTGGGAATAGAATGATTCCTACGATGGGTACTAGGCTAACGCCGCCTGGCGTATAATAGCAATTATAGAGGGCAACGCTGGTACCGCCTGGAGACACTGGGTTCCTCCCAGAGTTGTAAGGTCTGGAGGATAGAGGAATGTTCGGATACTCAGTCTGATAAATTGAAGAGAAGGGGATTCACGTACAGAAGCCAGTCCTTGTAATCCAACGCTCAGCAACAAAAGCAATAACTGTAATCCATATGCTCGATAGCAAACGATGATAGCCAGCTAGCCTCGGTCCATGAGGCCAGCCCGAATGTAGTTCCTCACGAGGTTAAATCCCAAACGACAGTGGAGATTAACGATGCTCTTCTCCGGGTAATACGTTCCACAATCAATATAATCCAACCAGTAATGGTTCTGCAATCGCCGCCGCCGGTTCTCCTGTGCACATGTCCAGCAGGTTCTCCGACTAGGCCTCCTTGTGTGCTGGCACCAATGTATTTAGTCCACGCGCACTGGCTAAGGTCCACTAGCTAAACGAACGAACTGCTGGGTAATGCTACACACGAACGAACTGTGGTTGGCACGATACACAATAAATTAACGACTATTTACTTCACATTAAACTAAGTCGAACTTGACGTTACTGCATTAAATATGACACTTTACTATTCAATTCGCACATGGTTCTCAACGCTCTGTTAGACGCACTGCTGCTCACTTCACTACACGTTGAATCGGGATGAACAGCTACTTAGACGAACTGCTGCTGTTCGCACCTGCGCCGTATATATACTTAAGTGGTTATCTAGTCCCGAACCTCAGTTCTCGTCTCGAATCAATACGCTGTCTCCAGGCATGTTGCGACATGCCCGGGCTCGTCTTTGAACCTGACTTTGGGGGCTTGCGGTCTGGCGCCGAGGGCGTTATCCAATAAGGAAAGCGAATATTACTATGATTCGAACGCAGGCTTAAAGGGATATACCGTGTATATATAAATAATATACAATGTATATAAAACAATAAATGTAGATTCTCAGCTTTAATCTGGCCCTTCACAACAGCAAGTATTTCCTACCACTTCCATGTAAAAATATACAAAACTATGCCTCTAAGATGATCATATAAAAAAAATACCACATTTGATCCCTTTTCTCGCTGGCATTTTTGTTGATATAGCCATTCAATGTATTCACATTCTGTGAGCGCTTCTCTATACTAGTTAGCAAATGACGCATCTCAAATGCAGAAGAAAAGAGCTGTTTATAGGCAAGGCCCTTACTGTCTTACTATTTGCACATGTTTTCTGTCTCTGTATCCACGTATGCATTTTATGAATTTTACTCTGAAAGAGGCATCACATTCAAATTTGTATCTATAATCTTTATTCTAGCATAATCATATATTTCCAATCCAATCCAACTTTATTTGTATAGCACATTTAAAAACAACATGGTTGACTAAAGTGCTTCACAGTCAAAACCATAATATAGTAAAAATAACACATAAACACAATACAAAGTATAGAGAACTACAAACTAAATTACAGCAGCAGACTAAATTTTTTTTAAAGCTAGGGAGAACAAATGTGTTTTAAGATGGGACTTAAACACTGGGAGCGGAGCGTTGGGGCCAGCCTAATGTGGGGGGGCAACTCGTTCCACAGTTTGGGGGCTGCAAGCGCAAATGCACAGTTTTTTTGCCTGGATTTAGGGACAACCAGGAGGGACTGGTCAGCAGACCTCAGAGACCGTGATGTGGTGTAGCGGTGCAGGATCTCGGTGAGGTAGGGTGGGACCATTCATTGTTTTATAAGCAAACAACAGGATCTTAAAATTGACCCTAAACTGCACAGGCAGCCAATGAAGGGAGGCGAGGGCGGGAGTGATGTGCTCCCGTTTGTGTGTCCCTGTCAACAGCCGAGCAGCAGCGTTTTGGACCAGCTCAAGACGCGACAGCGAGGCCTGGCCAACGCCAACATAGAGCGCGTTACAGTAGTCCAGCCGTGTTGTCACAAAGGCATGCATGACTCTCTCAAAGTCTTTAAAGGAGAGAAAAGGCTTGACATTGGATAGTTGCTTCAGCTGGAAGAAGCTGGACCTAACCACAGAATTAATTTGTTTATCCATTTTAAAATCATTGTCTATTTTGACCCCCAGGCATGGTGACTATGGGTTTGACACATGAGTCAAGGGCACCCATGTCTGGAGGTGCGGTACCAGGCCTGCTTGGTCCAAACATAATGACCTCAGTTTTTTTGTCATTCAAATAAAAAAAGTGCAGAGCCAGCCAAGCTTTAATGTCATATTTGATTATTTTAGGCCCCAGATATTACGAATATGTTTTGTAGGGAGAAATATATATATTTACTATTATATTTATTTATTTATTTATTCTCTCACAAGTGAGAGATGACTTGTGGAATAAACATCGTCTATTGTCTCCATTTTCTTCTAAAACAACTGTAATCTGTGTTCCAGGTAATATAATACATTACAAGGCACACTGAAATGTTGGTTGTTTATGCATGAAATGTCTAGAGTTCACTGAGTGTACTTTTGGGTTGAATTTAAGAGTAAAACAAGCAAGTGAAGAATTGGTTGTAAAGTTGACCGCCATGTAATGGTGTCGGTCCTCGTGTCACGTTAATCGTTAAGTGTCGGGGTATCACATCTCCATTTGTTTATGAGGTTTGTTTTGATATACATACTGGTTGGTTTAATGTGTTGTTTGGTAAATATATATATATATATATATATATATATATATATATATATATATATATATATATATATATATATATATATATATATATATATATATATATATATATATATATATATATATATATATATTGTACAGAGTTGAATATAGTTTTGAGGGAGATGGGCATTTAGCTCATGTAGCTACACAGTACACACTAGCTTGCTGTAACCTGATCCCCGCCTGCACATGTGGGCCCTTTTGAGGACGATTTGCCCACGGCACTTTGGTGACCTCAAATGGCTCGGGTGTGCATATTTTTTAATACAATATATATCGAATTAAAGCCCCATTTGTTGCCTGTCGATAGCCCTTGCAGGTGACAGAATCCGTTCAGCGGTTCTCGAGTTACATGCCGATATTTGAGGCTTGCGCAAAGTACACAATATAGGTGTTTCTGTGTACTGTATATTGGATCGGACTGATGACAGAGAATGTTGATTGGCTTTTGTTTGGATTTTGAGATAATTTGGAATGTTTTATGAACAAGGAAAATACCAATGTATGTCTAGATAGACAGCAAATATGCAGTATTGCATAAGTGAGTAAAATGTGCAGTATTAAATGCTGAGTAGAGACGTAAAAAGGACAATGCAGCAGTAGACAGGGAATGTATTAGGAAATGTACTGTATGATAACATGTGGTTTGTGAATAAACACAAGTGAGAGATGACTCGTGGAAACAAACATCGTCTATTGTCTCCATTTTCTTCTAAAACAACTGTAACCTGTGTTCCAGGTAATATATCTGCTACCAGGTGCCATATCCTGGTACCTGTAACATGTGCTCCGTTACCACCAAGGACAATTTCCCAATCATTCAGTCAGGCAACTTTCTTTAATTGCCAATTAATTAAACTCTTATTTTTGCTCAGGCCTCGTTCTTAATTGCTGTGGAGGCAGGCGGCGTCTCTGGGAGGGACCCCGGGCTACAGCGCGGTGTCGGAGTGGCTTCTGACGGTAACGAGCTCCGGCCGGGTGTGCTGTGGGGAGCCTACTTAATCTGTGAGAGTCAAGTCAGGGGGAGGGATGGGGCTGGCCTTATGAACCCCCTGCACTGGAAAATAGTCGGCGTCAGCGAGAAAGCGCCGCTCCGCCCGAACAGGTGCACCTCTGCGCGGCATACAAATGACGGCTTCCTGGGACTAGGAAGACGCTGATGCTGTACTTAGGCATTCTGCCAGTACTGTGAGGCAGACGAAAACAAGAGGGGGAAACATAATGATCTTCCTCCATTGTGATGTGCTATTATTCTGATCGGGAGACTGTCAGATTAAGACGTATCGAATGATTACGTAATGCATTTGTTGTGCATGTGTGCTGTCTCACACATCAACGGTGTCACTTTACTACAATTATAGCACTATAATCTGGTTACATGCAATATGTTACTTTAAGTTTTTACTTGTTAGTTTTTCTTCAAATGTTTTTCCCTCTGTTCCTGTATAGAATCAATATTGCCATTTATTTAGGTTACACAAACATCAAATCTTCTGAATGATGCTACCTACACTATGAAGGTATTTTTTAAATTATTTTCTTTACTCTAATTTATAATACTCAATAACCAACCATTACAAATAGTCTGAAATAAATGTATTGTCCTATTCCTATTTCCTATTATTGTTGCCACAGTGTCAAGTTATTGAAGGAAAGTCTCATGCCTTCATTATTTTCACAATTGAAATGTGCAAGTGATTGTATGGTCTTTCGGTATCGGGTCTGCTGTTGGCATCTATTGTCTTTTGGTATCAACTCTACTGTTAGGGTACTATATTATTAATACATCACAATATAGTAGTTATATTACAGATATGTAATGTAATAGCGGTATTATACGATCGGGTTACGATCATGTAATGTTGCGATGTTGTCATTTTAATGAAGCCTCGGGAGGAGAGCTATACTGCATAGTGTTATTTATTCATCCTAACAAGGACTAGAGATGCATCTGGGGGCAAGGACTCGAACCGCCGGTGCTTACTAGCATGAAAGGCAGCAGCACTGTGTCACAATCACGGCGAGAGCCTCTCTCTCTCCTTCTACTTCCACGCCCTTATATGGGCAGCTTCCGACCCCAGCGTTCCCATGCTGTCACCTGCCTGCAATCAGCACAGCTGAGAGGCATCCGCTCATCACCAACCCTGATATCAACCCTACGGATCCTGCCCCTGATCGTCTCAGTGTTATCCTATCAACCTAGGTACGAGGACGTACCCCACATTGCTGCTCTGTCTTGTTGCCAGCCTTGCTCTAACCTCTGTTCTCCCTGTGTCCAGGACGCGTGAATATTAAAGGCAACCAACTTGTGTTCAGCTTTTCGTTCAGCGTTTCTCTGATTGGCCACACGGCCAATCAATCAATCCACTAGCACACGCCCTTGCGGCAAGAGAGACGCGGCAGGAGCGCTGGTCGAACCAGCGGTGTTCTGTTGTGTGACTGTACTACAGCGGTGTTCTGTTATGTGACTGTACTAAACTCTTCCACCACATGACCGACATTTGACATACAGTACACCTCCTATCTATGTTGGGATTATGTTTGGTCATGACAAAACAATAAAAATCGCTACTGTTAGTAATGCTGCCACCACCCACTTCAATGACAGAGCTCTCATACTTGCGAATGCATAAACTATATCTTAAATTATGGCGATGTGTCTAATATGGCTGTCGCGAAGTCATTGATAAGCGACAGCCCTATTAGACACATAGCCATAATTTAAGATATAGTTTATGCATTCGCAAAATATGAGAGCGCGCCGCTGTCATTGAAGGGCTTCCTACAACAGAGCACCGCCGCTGCTGCTGCTGAAGCTGTATCAAGCCGGCGGCGGCGCACGAAAGCCGGGGATAAACCACTGCGTCGCCCCGCTGGCGCTTCAATAACGTTACGCTTTCTAGTTCAGCGCATTTCATAACTGTATGGGCTTTGTTTATACACGAGTGAATCTGGTAGTTGGTTGTTAAAAACGCGAAACATAATAACGTTACGCTTTCTAGTTCAGCGCATTTCATAACTGTATGGGCTTTGTTTATACACGAGTGAAACAGCAGCCCAACACAAGTGCGTTGGAACAGCAGCCCATGGTACACAAGTTGGTTGCCCGCGCTGCCGCTCGCTTGCGCTCCTTGGATTTCATTTGGGATGTGGGACGACTGCGCTTGCCTGCGCGTGGGGGCGGGGGGGGGGGCGCGGCCAATCAGAGAAAAGCCGAACACAAGTTGGTTGCCTTTAATATTCACGCGTCCAGGACCAGCACTCTCGGCCTACGCTGTCTCCTGACGCACCGCCCGCTCGGACGTTCCTGGGAACCCCTGCTCGTCCAAAGTCGCACATTCTTGTATATTCTCTGTTGCCTTGTCTGCTTGGTACCCAAAGGAATTAAAACCAACCTAAAACGATCCATTCTCTCTCTCCCTGTGTTCTGCTATTGGGCCCAGCCACCGCTGCCGTAACACACTGCCAATAGAGGCCTTTCACGCAATGTTCAGAATGCCCATTTTTCCTCCATGTTAGAAGAAACAATGGTTGCTATGTGCAAAGCAATCTGCTAGTAGTAGTAGTAGTAGTAGTAGTAGTAGTAGTAGTAGTAGTAGTAGTAGTAGTAGTAGTAGTAGTAGTAGTAGTAGTAGTAGTCAGGGCCGCCTCAGGGGGTGTGCGAGCAGTGCGGTCGCACAGGGCCTCGCGGGAAGGGGGGCCCCGCACAAAAAAAAAAAAAAAAAATAAAAAAAAACATTTTTTTATTTTTTTTTTTATTTATTTTTTTTTATTATTATTATTATTTTTGCGAGGCCCCCCTTCCCGCGAGGCCCCTTTTCATCACAGACCTAAAATCTAGTTTTGCTTATATGATTATATATTTCACATTAGACACGTTTGTAGAATGTGTCTGACTTGTTCCTCTGCGGCTCTGCAGCAGACATACTCACTATTGGAGCTCTGGGGCTCTGCAGCAGACATACTATTGGTTTCAACGAAGGGAGGGGTTACAACTTACATGTGTACAGACTCAGTCGGCCGGCGTGCGTCAGCTGCGTTTGACTATTTCGCGCGTGCAGCATTGGAGGTTATTATGCTTATGCCAGCCAAGACAAAGAAGACGGTCAGAAGGACTGAAGATTAAAGTTGTTGCATGTTAGACAGTTCAGTCAGGCTAGCCATGTCGGCTTAGCTAAAGGCAGGGACAGCTAGTTAGCTTTAGCTACGTTATAATATCGAGTGCTAACGTGTGGTTCAGACAGTCGGGATAGCCATGTCGGCTAGTAGCTAGCTTAGCTAAAGGCTAACTAGCGTTAGCTAACCTAGAGACAGCGCGTGCAGCATTGTTATGCTAAGATGAAGAGGACAGTCATTCGGCAGATGAACTTCGTCAACTCCACGCGGTTGTCTCCATCCTCTTGGACGTTTGGTGAGTTTTTAATGCACTCTATTCTATTCCCGCTGTTGTGAAGGGCCAGATTAAACCGAATATATATATTTATTTATATATATATATTTAATTGTATTTGTATATTCTCTAATATTCCCTGATATCCCTTGTATATTCCTTGTACAATATGCATTGAATATCCATTCTAGCCTACTGAACATCCCATAATAGTCTCCATTCTACTATTGGTCGAGACCTTGGTGCCAGGCTGCCATACCCCCCAGACCCAGTTCAAACGTACCGCTCAACATGTACGAACAAGTCCTAGTTCCGCGTAGGAATCTGGCTACCGCACCACTAACGGTACTATTTGTTCATAGTGCGTATATATACTGCGCTACTAAAGTAGGACTTCCTTTTTTAGTCCAGTTTCTTACCCTCCAATAGAGTGACAGACGTAAAGCCTCCCCGCGACGCCACGTGTGGGAGTAAGGCCAAGTTCGGCCTACCATCGGTATTGAGACATCGTGTATATTAATATTTGAATAGTCATATTTGGCACTATATCGTCGAGTTGGACGTAGTCTATTAAGCTAATAATAGTCTATTCATATGTAGTGCTTCGTGCGGTGAGAATACTATCGTAGTCAGTACCCCATCGTTTCGGGCAGAGAACTGGCTGCTTATCCAGGGTGGCCGACCCCATGTGAGGCTGCACCCGAGGAGCCCCAGAGCCGACGAGCGAGTGGACCTGCATACCGGATTATTCTACCGACGACAGCCCGCCTTCCCAGGCACGGATTATGCTTTGTATACAGTGATTATTCTATGGATAAAGACCAACACTGCCGTGTGTTGGAAAACCCCCCCCCGGAGAGGACGACAGGTGAGGAGACGCTCTACACGACGAGGTCGCTTCACGTCTCTCCATCGTGGACCGGAGGAGCCGGCCCACAGAGAGTCCAACTGCTTTCATCTGTGGATCGAGGATCGCTGAGGCACCGAGCCGCACAACCGTGGGTTCTCCCAGGATACCCTCGGCCAGACGGATACAGCCAGACTCTACCCCCCCCCCCCTTCTCCAGTTGTCTTACAAGCGACCGGAATTCCCCCCTAGTGTATCCAGTTCTATAATCATTAAAGTATCATTGCTATTATTCCTTAAATATTCCAGGTTGTATATTTACCGCCTGCGCCTTCAGAGATTGGACATTCTCTATTGATATACCGACGAATACTCTTGCCATAAAAGTGCATACTAATTCCCATTCATAAATGTGATTGATTTGATTAAGTGCTTGCTCTACACACCATCGCTGTGTAGAAATAAAGACCTATTTCTAATTCGTACATTTGTGTTGGATCCGTTTCATCTACGTGACAGTGTTCATCATAATATATTTATGCCGAGTACTGGGTGGCTGTTGTGAATTGGTCCTTCGAGCCGGAGGGTAATTAGTGTAATATTAATATAGTGTTATTAATATTGAAATGGCCTATGATGAACACTCCACGAAACGATCCTCCTAACCAACGCCCGCAGCGCGAACGACGGCTCCCTCAGTACTTAGAGGCTTACGCTGTCAGTCAACAACCTAGTCTTCTACTAACAGTAAACGCGGTAAAACTAGAAAGTAAAAGTATGTCTAACCCCAACGCCCAGACTACCCCGACCATAGAGGCCCCTACGGGTTCTAATGTAACTGACCAAGTTCACGGTGGGGACCAGTGGGAACCAGACATGACTTCACACCCCGCCAGTACTGAAGAAGTAGTCCCCGATGAGTCCCGGGAGGAATACAACGCTACCGAGAGAGAACTCGGCACGGAAGAAGACGGGGAGAGCACCGTGGAGATAGAGCTCCAAGGCTCCGCAAGGAGTACCCCGAGGGAAGGCTCCCCTATACAACCGCCTTCTCCCAGCGAGGCAGAGAGGACCCTACAGCAGGCCTTCCTCATCAGCCTGAACGCCGCTGCTGAACGCGACCGACTGCAGATCCAGCAGCGGAGCGAAGAAGAGCATATACGTCTAGAAATAAGACGCATTCAGATGGAAGAGAATGTGGCCCGAGACCGAGCAGACAGCCAGCGAGCAGCTGCTGGTGCTCTACGGGACGCAGAGCGCGACAGACAGCAAGCGCAACTAATAGAACAGCTGATCAGACGGACAACACCCTCTCCCTCCGCCAGAGGCTCCAGGAACTCGTCTAGACACACCTCCAGGGCGGCATCCCCTAGCCGAGTAAACAACCCTGAACTTGACCAACAGACGAGGTCTATACCCCCCACAGACCACCTCCCCCCACCGGTCCAAGCGAGACCTAGCAACCGGGAAGGAGCAGCATATCCTGTGGAGAGGCTAAACCAGAGACTACAAGCACTGGATGACCTAACTGAAGACGAAGAGGAAGAGGAGGAGAACCACGCCCGACGACAGCACAGTACTCTACCGGACCAGGAGGTCCGGTACAGCCCAGGCTATACTCCCGCGGAGCTGCGCTACAGATCCCCGACTCTATACCCGGGTGAGCACGACGCACGACCCGCACCGAGGAACAGCACCTGGACAAGCGGGCCATGGTACACTGCCGGTACCAGCCCATACCAAGGAGCGGGAGGAGACTCGCCTAGGAGGCCTCTCCCCCAACGCTCGCCGATGTATCCACAGTCAGCGCCATACATTGGCACGCCTATGGTACCCGACTTCACCCAAGAGAACCGGGCCCAGTATACAGAACTCCGCATGTGTCTGGAGACCATGTTGGTGGATGTATTGGATGAACGCCATAAATACGCCATCCTACTGAAGCACTTAAAGGTACCCCGCGCACATAATATAGCGCTCGCCTACGCGACTTCCACCACCCCATACGCAGCAGCGCTGGTAGCATTGGACCAGAGGTATGGGCGCATATGGGATTACGTGATCCAGGAGATCCGACACATCGACCGCTTACCCCCAGCAATAGACAATCGAGCACTGGACGACCTGTCCATCAGAGTGCAGTCCCTGGTAGGGATGTTGGGAGCGCAGAGAGAGAAGGGGAGGCATGAACTTTACGCCAACTCAAATGTGGAAAGGATCTTGGAGAAGCTGCCGCCCGCTCGACAGGAGCGTTTTAGGCGGCAGAGAGACCACCGAGACCCGAATGGCCCCGAACCGAACCTCCTCGATCTAGCAGACTTCCTGGCGAGAGAAGTCAGCAGCCTACGGCTAGATACATTCGGACGGAGCACCCCTGGCTCCAGAGAAGGAACCAGACGACTAAATGATGGAAGAAGATCGGTGACTGTGATGCACCAATCGGAGTCAGTACCGAGCAGCAGGAGCCACAGTACCCCCTCCAGAACGGAGAAGTGGAAGATAGTGTGCCCCTACTGTGAGAAAGAACACTGGCTAGCGCAATGTGACTCCTTCCCCAAGCTGAACGCGGAGGAAGCAAGTCAATGGATAAAGTCCAACAAGCGCTGTTTTCGCTGTGCGCGCTCACACATGGCAGCCGAATGCCGCTTAAAGAAAAGGTGCACCAAGTGCGATGGAGCCCATCTGGACATACTTCACGACAGTAACAGACGGCGCCCTTCACCCGCACCATCCAGCAGCAAAGCGAGCGTCATGTACATCGATCCCGCCAGCAGCAGTGGAGCCCGAGTACTCCTAAAAGTAGTGCGTGTGACACTAAGCTACCAGAATAAAGTCCTGGACACTTACGCCGTCCTCGATGACGGGTCAGAGAAGACCCTTCTGCTCGCCTCCGCTGCGGCCCAGCTAGGGCTGCGGGGAAGCAAAACCCAAATGACAATTCGGACAATAAGACGAGATTTGAAGACGATAAAGGGCAAGAATGTCTCATTCTCTATCGCAGCAAGCGGCCAGCCTGAGCGACGGTACCAGATTACAGACGCTTTCACCAGCCAAGAAATAGGACTGTCGCGGTACACATACCCCGTCGCCAAGCTGATGGAGAAATATGCACATCTGCGCAAGTTACCGATCCCGCTCATAGACAATGCTATGCCGACCCTGTTGATAGGCTCCGACCATGCAGACCTCATTGTCCCGATAGACCGGGTTCATACCGGACCCCGAGGCTGTCCTGCAGCAGTCGAGACCCGTTTGGGATGGACTCTCCAAGGCCCGCTCGCCAAATCTCTCAACCGAAGTACAGCCACTAGATGTCTCCACTCCCGAGTCACAGAGGGAGAAACCGCACTCCTGCAACACGTAGAGCGGTTATGGACCTTGGAACAAATGCCCTTTAAGAACGGAAAGAAAGACATTCGCTCTAAAGATGACATTTACGCCATTCACCTCCTCGAGACAGGGACCAAGAGAGTCCCGGTCAACGGCGTGTTGAGATACGCCACGCCACTCCTGCGGCGAGAAGGAATGCCTACTTTCCACGCCAAGACAGACGCCACAGAACGGTACCTGCTGAACACGGAGCGGCGCTTAGCCAAGAACCCCGCCCAAGAGAGTGTATACCGCGCTGAGATTGAGAAGCTCATCACAGCGGGACACGTCACAAAGATGGACATTAAAGAGGCTGACCAGACCACTGAATCGTGGTACGTGCCTCACCACAAGGTCCATCACAACGGTAAAGACCGCATAGTATTTAACTGCAGCTACCAGATCGGATCCCAAAATCTGAATAAAGAGTTACTGCCCGGTCCCACACTCGGCCCCTCCCTACTCGGCGTTCTACTCCGCTTCCGCCAGGAAAAGGTGGCTATCAGCGGGGACATTAAAGGAATGTTCCTGCAGGTGAGATTAGTAGAGGAGGACAAGCCCCTGTTACGGTTCCTATGGAGAGAGAAGCCAGGAGATGAGCACCCAGCCATCTACCAATGGGAAGTCCTCCCCTTCGGAACGACGTGCAGCCCCTGCTGTGCTACATTTGCACTACAGAAACATGTAGCAGAGGACCCAGCAGCGGACGAAGAGGTCCGACACAGCGTAAAGAACAGCTTCTACGTAGACAACTGTCTACAAAGCCTTTCAACCCAGGAAGAAGCCGAGGCTCTCCTGATTAAACTCCGCGCCTCATTGATCAAAGGCGGCTTTGATCTCAGGCAGTGGGCCAGCAGCGATCCGCAAGTACTGCGCAGCCTCTCCTCCGAGGACAAGGCAGCCAGCAGCGAGACCTGGATGGCTACAATCCCGGGAGAAGCCCAGGAGATGACCCTGGGATTGGTGTGGCGATTCAAAACAGATTCGCTTCACTACAGACACAAGCCCCTGACTACGGAGCAGGGAAGGCCGGCGGCGGCGCCGACCACCAGACGGAGTGTGTACACAACACTCGCCCGACAATATGACCCGATAGGATGTATTCTACCGTACACCACCAGGGCAAAAATGATTGTACGAGCATTGTGGGACAAGGACCAGGGCTGGGACGACCCCATTCCCGCACACCTTGCATCCACCTGGAGAGAGTGGGAGATGGAGCTCCACTCACTCCCAGGCGTTAATATGCGCCGAAGCTACTTCCCATGGACTTACACGTCTTCAGTGACGCCTCAGAGGTCGCATACGGATCAGTAGCCTACTTGCGGGCCCAAGAAGAGGGGGGAGAGACCTACACAGCATTTGTCCTCGCCCGCTCGAGAATAGCCCCACGCAAGCAACAATCTATCCCACGTCTAGAGCTCTGCGCAGCCCTAGCCGGAGCGCACCTAGCCACGCTCATCCAACGTGAGCTCACCATACCGGTGTCTAGAACAATCCTGTGGTCAGATTCCACGACAGTACTCGCCTGGATCAAATCGGACTCATGCAAGTACAAAGTCTTCGTGGGAGTCAGAGTCACCGAGATTCAAGACTTAACCGAAGAGTTAACCGGAGAAACAGAGTGGCGCTACGTTGATACAAAACAGAACCCAGCTGACGTCATCACCCGGGGAATGCCCCTAGATGACCTCACCCGTCGCAATGTCTACAGTGACGGCCCAGCATTCCTAAAGCTCCCGGAAGGAGAGTGGCCCACGCCTATCCCGAGGGAAGCCAGTCAGGAGGAGGCTGAGAATAAGAAGCCTGTGTTCTGTGGATTGAGCACTGTTATCTCCGCAGACCCCAACATAGATGATTGCACTACCATAGAGAGTGCACAACAAAGGACATTCCTACTGCACTACCTACTGTCTCTACAGACCCGCCAGAAGTGGGTAAAGGAGAGAGACAATTTGACAGAAGGAACAGTCGTCATGATTATTGATCAATCACTGCCCAGAGCTATGTGGCCGGCCGGCCGCGTAAGCAAAGTGATCACCGGTGCCGACGGCAAGGTCCGAGCAGCTGAAGTGCTTGTCCAGGGTCGCACTTACACCCGTCCCGTGGCGAGGCTCATAGAACTGCCCCGACTCCCAGACACAATCGATGATGACCATGACCCTACAACCCTATGACTTTGTGAAGTTGACTGACCCCTACAGCAAACCCTTATGTGTAAATAGACAACGCGATTAATCTGTCTCTGCTTAACTGATTAGGTCTGGGACCAATCAGGGGGTGGCTGTTGTGAAGGGCCAGATTAAACCGAATATATATATTTATTTATATATATATATTTAATTGTATTTGTATATTCTCTAATATTCCCTGATATCCCTTGTATATTCCTTGTACAATATGCATTGAATATCCATTCTAGCCTACTGAACATCCCATAATAGTCTCCATTCTACTATTGGTCGAGACCTTGGTGCCAGGCTGCCATACCCCCCAGACCCAGTTCAAACGTACCGCTCAACATGTACGAACAAGTCCTAGTTCCGCGTAGGAATCTGGCTACCGCACCACTAACGGTACTATTTGTTCATAGTGCGTATATATACTGCGCTACTAAAGTAGGACTTCCTTTTTTAGTCCAGTTTCTTACCCTCCAATAGAGTGACAGACGTAAAGCCTCCCCGCGACGCCACGTGTGGGAGTAAGGCCAAGTTCGGCCTACCATCGGTATTGAGACATCGTGTATATTAATATTTGAATAGTCATATTTGGCACTATATCGTCGAGTTGGACGTAGTCTATTAAGCTAATAATAGTCTATTCATATGTAGTGCTTCGTGCGGTGAGAATACTATCGTAGTCAGTACCCCATCGTTTCGGGCAGAGAACTGGCTGCTTATCCAGGGTGGCCGACCCCATGTGAGGCTGCACCCGGGGAGCCCCAGAGCCGACGAGCGAGTGGACCTGCATACCGGATTATTCTACCGACGACAGCCCGCCTTCCCAGGCACGGATTATGCTTTGTATACAGTGATTATTCTATGGATAAAGACCAACACTGCCGTGTGTTGGAAACCCCCCCCCCGGAGAGGACGACAGGTGAGGAGACGCTCTACACGACGAGGTCGCTTCACGTCTCTCCATCGTGGACCGGAGGAGCCGGCCCACAGAGAGTCCAACTGCTTTCATCTGTGGATCGAGGATCGCTGAGGCACCGAGCCGCACAACCGTGGGTTCTCCCAGGATACCCTCGGCCAGACGGATACAGCCAGACTCTACCCCCCACCCCCCTTCTCCAGTTGTCTTACAAGCGACCGGAATTCCCCCCTAGTGTATCCAGTTCTATAATCATTAAAGTATCATTGCTATTATTCCTTAAATATTCCAGGTTGTATATTTACCGCCTGCGCCTTCAGAGATTGGACATTCTCTATTGATATACCGACGAATACTCTTGCCATAAAAGTGCATACTAATTCCCATTCATAAATGTGATTGATTTGATTGAGTGCTTGCTCTACACACCATCGCTGTGTAGAAATAAAGACCTATTTCTAATTCGTACATTTGTGTTGGATCCGTTTCATCTACGTGACAGTGTTCATCATAATATATTTATGCCGAGTACTGGGTGGCCGAATATTAAGTACAAAGGTAGTGGTAGTAAGTATCATATCTAGTAATACAGTCAGGGAATTGTACCCCTCAGTTACACCCGCCGTGGATATCTCTCTCTCTCTCTCGGGCCGGCTAGCTATCGTGGCTAAGGCTAACGTTATGTTGGCTAACGTTATGTTGAGCCAGACATGCTCTCTCTCTCTAACACACAAACACACATGCTCTCTCTCTCTCTCTCTCTCTCTCTCTCTCTCTCTCTCTCTCTCTCTCTCTCTCTCTCTCTCTCTCTCTCTCTCTCTCTCTCTCTCTCTCTCTCTCTCTCTCTCTCTCTCTCTCTCTCTCTATCTCTCTCTCTCTCTCTCTTTCTAACACACAGACATGCTCTATATCTCTCTCTAACACACAAAATGACATGCTCTCTCTATATTTCTCTCTTTCTAACACACATATACATGCTCTCTCTAACACACACACACAAACACACATGCTCTCTCTCTCTATCTCTCTCTTTCTAACACACACAGACATGCTCTATATCTCTCTCTAACACACAAAATGACATGCTCTCTCTATATTTCTCTCTCTTTCTAACACACATATACATGCTCTCTCTCTAACACACACACACAAACAGACATGCTCTCTCTCTATCTCTCTCTTTCTAACACACACACACATGCTCTATCTATCTCTCTCTCTTCAATTCAAATGGGCTTTATTTCACATTCTTGTATTTCTCCCAGTAGGTATGGGAGTTTTGAGTTATTGTCCATGTTTTCAAAGTCTCTTTGGGTGTTTGCAATTTGTGGGAAGTATATGTCTTTCTCGATGACTAGGCTGTGCTCGCTGAGTCTGTACCTAGTCAAGGATCTTCTTAGTATTGGTATTCTGCCACTGTGTACTCTCTGTTTAGGGCCAAATAGCATTTCAATTTGCTCTGGTTTTGGGTTGTTTCTTTCCAATGTGTCTCTCTCTCTCTCTCTCTCTTTCTCTCTCTGGCCTTGCTCTGGTGGAGGGTCAGGGGCATTGCCGGGTCTGTGCAGCGATAACACTGTATATTGACTGTAGAACGGGAGCTCTCTCTCGCTCTCTCTTGCTATATGTTGACTGTATCATGCCCAGCCTCGGGTAGCGCTATTATTTAAGAATATGTTGACTGTATGACAAAAAAAATAAAAAATAAAAAAATGTTACCTTTTAGGGGGGGGGGGGGGGGGGGGCTCACGTTTAAATCTTGCACAGGGCCTCGCATTTCTCCCAGGCGGCCCTGGTAGTAGTAGTAGTAGTAGTAGTAGTAATAGTAGTAGTAGTAGTAGTAGTAGTAGTAGTAGTAGTAGTAGTAGTAGTAGTAGTAGTAGTAGTAGTAGTAGTAGTAGTAGTAGTAGTAGTAGTAGTAGTAGTAGTAGTAGTAGTAGTAGTAGTAGTAGTAGTAGTAGTAGTAGTAGTAGTAGTAGTAGTAGTAGTAGTTTTATTCAGTCATCATCACACACAATACAATATGCACAATCATTCAAAACGGTCTTTGATTGTGACAGTGACTGAAAAGGTACAGGCTGAAGCACAATGCTTATACATGCCTGTCATATATATATATTTTCCCCCCCAAAACAGAAGGTTGGGCATTTTGTTTGTAAAGTGGAAACCAGCAGGAACAAATGGTTACATGCAGCCATGCTGGAAGAAAGAGCACTCACTACTACATCACTGATATTACTCAGGGCCGCCTCAGGGGGTGTGCGAGCAGTGCGGTCGCACAGGGCCTCGCGGGAAGGGGGGCCTCGCAAAAAAAAAATAATTTTTTTTTTTTTTTTTTTTTTTTATTATTTTTTTTTTTTTTTGCGAGGCCCCCCTTCCCGCGAGGCCCTTTTTCATCACAGACCTAAAATCTAGTTTTGCTTATATGCTTATATATTTCACATTAGACACGTTTGTAGAATGTGTCTGACTTCCTGGCTCTGCAGACTGCAGTTTTCCGGTTTCTGCGGATTTGCTGCTCTACAGATTTTAGGATAGTGTTTCCGGCCCGTCCGCCGACCGCCGTAATACCAAATAGAAGAAGAAGACACACGAGGTAGATAATTCAGCGCTATTCAGAGGAGCGAGGCGAGTGGATGTCTTTTCAAAAGAAGGAGAAGAGAACTTGTGAGCAGATAAATCTGTTAGGCAGCAATATGCCGAAAGGTGTCCAGTCTGCCGGAAAGTACTCGAATAAGAAGAAGAAGAAGAATTACACCGTGGGCCAAGTCTCCTTCCAACTTCACCACTGGCGCCGGCCGCGCCGCATTCATTGATACTGCGTTATGTGAGTCAACCTATGATTAAATACCCGCCGTGGACCTGTCCTGACCTATCTATCTTTCTCTCTTTCTGGAGCCAAACTGGTCGACTAGTAGCTAATATATAGTACTACTAGTAGCTAACTGTGTGTGCCTGCTGAGAGCACCTGGCTGTATGTAGACAGTAGCCGCATAGCTTGTTAGCTGTTAGCTAACGCAGAAGCAAGCTATGCGGCTACTACATGCAGCCAGGTGCCTGATTGAGCTAACTGTTAGCCAGTTAGCTGTTTAGCGTCAGCTGGGAACGTTCGTTTGATGCTATCAGTTAGCCTTGAGAATAGCAGGCCCTGGCACTCTGACTACGACATCATCTTTGACAGAAGATGTAGTCGGGCCTGCACCATGACAAGGCTCTGGCCATAGCTTTGTCCCGACAGCGAGAGGCCTTTCGTCAACGTGGAGACCTGTGTTCCTCGTGCAGGTAAAATGTCATGACATTACCCCACTCTTCCTTCCTTCCCCTCCCGAATGTTTTGTTAATAACGATGTTTTTTTCCAGGCAAAACATATGCTACTTCACAACATTTGGAGATACGACATGTGCTGTGTGTGAATGGTCGTTTGTGTAGCTTGGGTAGCGTTGGGCCGTTGGCCAAAGCTGTGTGTCACGTGGCCTGGTGTCACAGTACCTGGCTAGCCTATTTAGCTGATGTCGGCCATTGGCTCCTTGCTGCTTTGGTTTCTCTGGTATAGACGCTCTTCTTGTTGGATTGTTGATCTTTGTCCTTTTGAATCTCTCATACATGCTATAGTCTCTCTCTAACACACACACACATGACAAACACACATGTTCTCTCTCTCTCTCTCTCTCTTTCTAACACACACAGTCTGCCTATGGCGGCCTTTCTCGATGGCTAGGCTGTGCTCAAGGATCTTCAGTCACAGTGCTCAGGTATTCTGCCACTGTGTACTCTCTGTTTAGGGCCAAATAGCATTTCAATTTCTTTCCAATGTGTCTCTCTCTCTCTCTCTCTCTCTCTCTGTACACTGTATATTGACTGTAGAACGGGAGCTCTCTCTCGCTCTCTCTTTTGCTATATGTTGACTGTATCATGCCCCGCCTCGGGCAGCGCTATTATTTAAGAATATGTTGACTGTATATAAAAAAAAAAAAAAATATATATATATATATATATATATATATATATATATATATATATTTTTTTTTTTTTACCTTTTGGGGGGGGGGGGGGGGCCTCGCGTTAAATCTCGCACAGGGCCTCGCATTTCTCCCAGGCGGCCCTGATATTACTGATCCATTCACTCTTTAATTATTCTTTTGTAAATAGTTTAATTGGTTAATTAAATTACTTTCTTTAAATCCTCAAGTACTTGTGTGGTCTCCCTTGTTTTTTCTGTACCCTGAGCATGGTTCATCATGACACATGCAAGCCCTTAATTAAGCCAAATCAAAAATGTGTTTTAAAATTGGTTGAAGGGCATTGTTTTTGAGAGTTGAGTTTATCTGGCTTCTTCAACTGCTACAAGTCTCTTTTCAACAGCCAATATACTTGCAGCCTCACCTTTGAAATTAATAATTTGGAGTCATACAGTGCATACTTTCCAGGTAAACAATCTGCTGTGTGATTGCATGCAACACAAACATATGGCCTTTACATGATGAGATTGGAAAACATCACACATTCACTGAGTTACTGAGTTACTGGATGAGTGAGTTAGTTTGCATCATATGCTAAGACATCTAATACATACTGTACATCTAATCAATGTAGAATATATAATCTAATACATCTAATGAGCAGAACTATTAGGTGAATTTACGTTATGTGCCAATACTCGGAAACAGCAAAGCTATGTGAGCATTTCCGGTATGCAAAGTCTGGATTTAAGGATTCAGTAAGTCAAAAGGATGTTGAATCAACCCTCGGATAGATGGGGTGTGTGGGGGGGTGTGTGGGGGGGGGGGGGGGGGGGGCTATCTGTTGGGTCTTGGCCTCCCCCTCTCGCTATTCAGCTTTCAAAAGTATCACCCTCAATCGCAAGGTGGAGGGGGGGGGGCCCATTCCAAGGACCCCTAGCAATGCCTAAAGAAATTACATTGGCTAGGCCTATATGTACTGTTATATACGATTCCTAAAATGGGGGAGGGGATACAACTGATGGTTTTCAAACAGACAATCGGCCTCATTCACGAAGCAATATAACAGATTTCCTCATTTTTTATTAATTTTATTCTTACCTGGGATTCAGCAATGTTTTCTTATTTTTATTTTCTCTTAGGCAAGACCACATTTTAAGAGTGGTTGAGAGCACTCTTTCCCAGATAAGAAACGTACCCAGATAAGAACATAAAAAAGAAGCCTACCATTGGCCCCCAAATACGACTTTAAATAATTGTTTTATTAGGTAGTATAGTAGTAGTATGTCCTACTGTAACATGACATATTCATGACATCTCATTTAGTAATGTCAATACTGAACGACTGCGCAATTGGCTCTTGACAAGCGGCATTGCACTGTTCGGCATGGCACTGCACCATGCTGATCCATTCAACAAGTAGCGTGGAAGCGATTTGCGACTGATCTCAAAATTAGATTAGATTCAAATGTATTGTTAAGTTAAAAATATAAGAAAAATAAGATGTCTTTGATTAAGTGACAAACCTCAATGTGTGTGGTCCAGAGGCCGAAAGTTGGCTGGAGACTTATACGGCACTTAATACGGCAGAATTGGAGACTGATAGAAAATAATTATGAGACTCTAGGTTGAGTGATATTTCAACATTGTCCTCCTCCTCAATTTGAAATCGAGGGTTTTACACTTGTGAGGTCTGGAAGGATGACTCAGGCAAACGCAGAGAGGGCGGATTGTGCGTAGATGAAACTGAGTGATATAGAAAGATAACACATAATGATGTCCCAACAATGTCCCATAGAAACAGAATGATAACTATTTAGCTTCCAGCTGCCTGTACTTGGAGCATAAGGTTATTAGCTAGGCTTGTCAAGCCTCCAGAATTAAATATTAAGAATGTGTCCTTTGACAACCACGGTATTAAACATTTTCATTGTATGTGCATGTGTTACAGCCACAGCCAGGCCTTTTTTCTCCCCTGTGTGTGTCAGCAGGTTCCCAGGTCCATACATAGTCCTTCCTGTCTCCACCTCACAACCACTGTCTTCCTAGGTGCGGCCTACACACCTGAGAAGCCAGGATAAAGAGGCCTGCACTCCTGTCACTCCTTGTCCGAGTGTTGTTTTCACATCCCGTGGTATATGACTCTATTCAGACCTCAGCGTGCATGGAATCATGTCTTCTTGTGTCCAGTGACTTTTTGCTCCATACTAACTCTTGTTCTCTGATGTCCAGGATCTCACCTCTCCGGGCTGCGTCTATACTTCCCACAAGCAAGTTGTCCTTCTGCGTTGCTCTGATTGACCACTGACCTACGGTTTGTGCGTTTTGCGAATCTGATTTGCCACTGACGTTTCTGGTCATGTGACATGTGCGCCCAATCGCATGACGAGCAGTGGCTTAGCCCATTTCTGCGTCGAACAGCCTGCAAACGACCTAACGCCTAGTTTATCACTGGTTAAGCTTAGGCGACTCTTTCGCAGTTGGTTATGGTTAGAGTTTGGAATCAGGGCTGGCATTCTATCGCCATGCTCTAAGACAAACTCTAACCTTAACCAACTTCGAAAGAGCGCCTAAGCTTAACCGTCCAAAGAACTTGCCGTCACACGATTGGGCGCACATGTCACGCGACCAGAAATGTGTGTGGCCAATCAGAGCAACGCGGAAGGACAACTTGCTTGTGGGAAGTATAGAGGCCTCCGGGCTACACCTGAACCACGGACCCTCACCAGCCTGAACCATCATGGACCTCAACACACACACCCACCCAGTCTGTCGCTCCTCCACTCCTTGACCATTGCTTTCCATACTCATTAAATATTATAAACCGCTCTATTCTCCTGTGCCTGTGTCCTGCTCCTGGGTTCTAGAAAAGACACCTAACCATAACAGCATGCAAGAGATGTACAAGGTGAGACTTAAATAATACACCATACAAAGAAGGATGTCATTGAGTGAAATAAATGACCCATAGTGTAAGGAGTGAGCATGGTCTTAATGTTTTTAATTTAATGAGAATGGTGCCACCCTGAGGCAAGATGACTCAGAACTTCACAGTTATTGCTATTGTAAGGCATATTTCTCAAGTTTGGTGAAAATCGAACAGTGCGTTCACAAGTAACAAATAATGTCCTGTTCACTATGCATTTGTCTGAAATTTTATCGGATCTGGTGGTCATATGGTTTGGCCTATCAATTATCTAAATGATGGTGGATACCAGTTTCATGACTGTATGACTAACGGATCAGGAGATAAACAAAGTTAGATTAAATTGAAAGTGCATGATGGTGGCACTAGAGGAAAGGTCATGGGGGTCGCCAAAGTAAACGGAGTTCATCCTCTAAGGGTCACAAATGGGCACCGCAAATTTGAAGATTTTCGAATGAAAGCTATTCGAGTTATCATGGTAACATGAAAGGTCTGTGGCAGCAGTGGTTGGGGTAAATCCATAATATCCCTGACACTGTTATTAATCTTAATTCATTCATTCATTCATTCATTCATTCATTCATTCATTCATTCATTCATTCACTCATTCATTCATTCATTCATTCATTCATTCATTCATTCATTCATTCATTCATTCATTCATTCAACCCTTTACTTTGTCTTGAAAAGACCATTGAGAGAAAGCTCTCATTTTCAATGATAATTGAGAAAATACAGCACATAACAAACAAACATAATACACGTGTAATGTGTAATACAGATAATAAATGGAAAAATAAAAAAACAAGAAAGTCTGAATGAATGAATGAATGAAAACTTTATTTAACAGATTGCAGAATGGGTACAATACAGTACGGCTCAATACATACAATTGTTAAGGGGATGCAGACCTGAGAAAGACGTTTGTCTTGTTTCCATCAGGGTCCCCCATTTTCAATTCATATAGATCAATAAAACAATTAAAAACAACTGCAAACTGAGATGAAATGATTGGTCATTAAGGATTTAAATTGGCCGAAGGATACTAATGTATTGAGTGGGGCACAGCAGCTAAAAGCAGATTTCCCAAGTTCAGTGAAAGCCCTGGGGGTCTGAAGTGTGAGCCAATCATTGGAGCGATCATACTCGTACGATAAGGTCCAGAGGTCCAGTCCAATAATTAAGTGACATAAGGGGGAACATCTGGCTTTATATAGAAACAGATGCCAGTGCAAATCACGTCTTTCTGTAAATTAAACTCTAGCCTGCTGGTATAGGCCTATTTCTCATTTAGATCTCTCAAAGTGAAAATTAGAACCATAGGTTATATATGAATTGGGCCTGTCAATCGATTACAATATTTAATCGCGATTAATCGCACAATTGTCCTATAGTTAACGCTACAAAATGTTTGCACAGTTAATCGCATATTAATTACACTGTTCAAAATATACCTTAACCCTTTGGGTGCCGTTAACGTAGAACCACGTTTCTGTCGCCCGACGGTTGAGTGCCGGAAACGTCGATCTACGTTTGTCTCACGGTATTTCTTTTATTTGCTATTGCCATTCATAATTCAGCGGGGCACCTTGTGCATGCTGTTCTGAGTGTGTCTGAGCTGGCAGACAGTCTTATACCGCCCTCTAACGCCTTCAGCCGCTATTGCACTCCATTAGAAACGATGTAGTTTATTTACTCTACCGAGCTGTGGCGTGGGGGCAGGTCCTAAACACTCCGGCAAAACACATGCTTGTAGGGATGGCTTGGACAACTGACCCCGCCCGCCCGTTCATGTGCAATGCCCAATAACGTCGGAGACAGGATCGCTGTGGATAACTGGAATGGCGATCAGATAATTGGATACATTTACATTTACATTTAGTCATTTAGCTGACGCTTTTATCCAAAGCGACTTACAAGTTCTGTGCGACAAGACAGCAAGAAGGGTATAACTCTATCAGCTGAGTAACAATGTTCATCAAAGTGTTGCGTGTTACAGTGTAGGTTAGTTTATTAGGACAAGTGCATGACATTAAGGTTAGTCGGGGTTAGATTTTTTATTTTTTTTTATCATTTCAGATAATGGTTGAAGAAGTGAGTCTTTAGTCGACGGCGAAAGATTGGACGGGATTCGGCTGTCCTAACTGGGATGGGTAGTTCATTCCACCATTGTGGGGCAAGGACTGAGAATAGGCGGCTTCTCTTTGATGACCCTCCGGGAGCTTGGATAGGAGTAGATCTGAGGCGGCCAGAAGACGCAGAGCGTAGGGGTCTTGAGGGTGTGTAGTTAGATAGATGTAGTTAGATACTTTTTGCATTACATCAGAGACCAGGTATGGACTCTATATATCCAATCTTGCGTTGATCTGATTTTTTTTCTCCCGCGATTGAAGCTGTCTGTGTGTGCTCTGTGTGACTGTTTACCGTTGGGTGCAGGAGGGGGGGGGGGGCATTTCATGTATGCACGAGGAGACATAATAATGATAATCTAGTGTTAATTTCAGGAAGATTCGATAATCAGGCGAAAAATTACAACGTGATAAGTGGATTCCACTAAAACGCTCTTTTCGCATATTTTTTCCCTGGAATTACTCAGAAGCACCCAAACTATATTCATATTCAAAACGGTATAAAACGGAAATGTACGGATGAAAAAATAATCCGTTTTTTGCACGTTGACCAGAAACAACTCACTGACGATCGACGGTGTTATTAGATCCATAGCTATAATATAAAATATAGGTTTAGCTCTACAAACAAGGTGAGCGTTTACATGGGGTTAATGGACGGCAAGGCCAGATGCACTTCCCGGAAGGGGCGTGGCACTCAATGTGTTAAGGTGAGACACCCCAGGTGAATAGGCAAAATAAATATTTGAATAGATATCACTATGAAACTTTCCCAGTTTGTTATGTACATAACAACTAAGAAAACATTTATTGCAAGTTTTCTGAGATATTATGTTTATATATGCAAAATAGGCATTACCTAATTAAATATGCACTAATTTGCATATGACGTTTGGGTATAAATACCAACATTGGATGATGCCAGATAAAAAAAAAATAAAAATCATTATGTTGACACATAACACAGTGAACTTTGTCCAGAGGGGATGGTGGATATGTCTTTTTATCATCCCATAAATCAGGAAATGCTGTCTACAGTCATAAAAATCTATTTTCGCCAGGTTTTTTTGGTCTAAATGTACTATAAATCAGGCTATGAATGATATATCAACAACCCCCTCTGGACAAAGATGCAGGGTATATATAGGAAGATATGTGGAAAGTATGGTGTGTGTAGGTGCTATGGAAATGGTACATTTATACCCGAGTGTGTAAGAAAAACGCATACAAACTAATTTTTGGGAAAACACCTTCAACGTTCTGTATTGTAAAATGCCATACATCTTTTTTTAAACAGCTATTTACAAACACAATACCTAATCAAACCATTAGTAATAGACAACATAAACACATGCCTGATAACTGATTAATAATAATAATGATGTTATTGAACTGAACAGAACTACACAAAACAGTGTAGTAACAGTGTAGTACCCCCTAATAGGCAAAACAATATTTGAATAGATATCACTATGAAACTGTCCCAGTCTGTTATGTAGTTGCTAAAGAAGGGAGCTAGCCTGTACCAAGTATTCGGGACTGAAAGAAAGTATCGAATCAGTAAACATACAGTATGTCGTAATTAGTTAATTAGCAGTAGGACCTCGTTCATTCATCCGTTTGTGTCAATAGTGTATTACGGTACTCTTCCATGTGTGTGTGCGTGCATGTCATATTGGAGTTGAAGCTGAGCCATTGGCCATTAATTCACTGTCGGGGTTATATTTATTATGGACAGCAGTTGTCAAATCAGTACTCAGCAACTGTCAACTGTCTGCACATGTGTCAATAGTGTATTAACGTTACTATTTTACTGTAACGTTTTGCAATTTCCCTCTTTCTTATACAGTAGGAAGGGGGAAGAAGTGGGTGTTCCTATGACTTGTATTCAGCTTACAGCTTTGAAACTCCACGTATTTCGTTTTACAATGTCAAAGCCTTTTTAATATAATGAAAAAGTTCCCGCAATTTCTGTCCTCTTTATCGTTTTATGACAGAAATATGATACTGTATCCGCGTTCACGTGACGGGGAGTCGGATTCTGGCAGAGTGTCAGAATTCGGCACAACACCGGCCGAGGCATTATTTGTCACCGAGTTGAGAGCTCCCCAGAGTCCAGACTACAGCTGGGCGGTCGCCTACAATGGTGATTGCCTAGAGCGAACTATTGAATATTATTATGAAGAGGAAGAGGACAAACGGTGATGATCCATCCATAATATAAGGTGTGTTTTCACCAGACTATGTTGGATTCTAGTATTTTCAAACAGGCTGGATGTAACGTTGGTTGGTGACTGTCACTCAAAGCGCTTTGCGAGTAGGGGCGGAGGCTAGGGTGACAAAACGTCCTCTTTTGCCCGGACATGTCCTCTTTTCACACCCTGTCCGGGGCGTCCGGGGGGGGTTTATAAATGCATGGAAACGTCCAGGGTTTCATTGTTTTTCAAGTCAGTCAAGTCAAGTCAAGAGTTTTAATTGTCACGGCATACAGGTATACAATGAAATGCGGGTGGTCTTGCCCGCAACGATGTGCAATACAGTGGTACATATAATAGAATCAAAAGAAGAAAACAACATTGTGCAGTAACAGGTAGCAGGTAACATGGAGTGACATCTCGGTATCTGTACATAGTTATTTACAGAGCATGTGTGACATGCTAGTTAGCTTTGGTAGTGCAATACACTGTTCCTGTTATTCTAATTTAAAGTGTCCTTTCCTTTGGCCATAAGTGTGCGTGTGTGCGACATGAGTGTGTGCCCGCTCATGTTAAAGTGTTAAGTGGCTGCTCGTGTGTGAGCGTGCACAGTGTGCGTGTCGTGTGTGTGTTCATGTGTGCTTGTGTGTGGACAGTTCAATGTTCTGAGCACTCAATGTTCATTGTTCATGGCTCTGATGGCCTGGGGGAAGAAGCTGAGCCTAAGCCGCTCTGTCCTAGTAGCTGGGGTTCGCATGCGTCTGCCTGACCTCAGCAGCTGAAACAGGCTGTTATTGGGGTGGTGAGGGTCTTTCATTATCCTGCAGGCTCTGGATTTGCACCTCTTGTTGTATAGAACCTGCAGGGGGGGTAGTGCAATACCCGTGGTACGCTCGGCTGAGCGCACCACTTTCTGTAGGGCCTTCTTGTCCTGTGCCGTGCTGTTTCCATACCAGGCAGTGATGTTTCCGGTCAGGATGCTCTTTCAGTTTCAGTTTCAAGTGCACGGCCCTTTGCGAGCATCTGAAGGCTCGGGACTGCATTTTTCGCCGAACATATAAATTACAGAATTAAAGCGCTATTCGTTGCCGTTCGAATGCAGGGGCGTCCATTTGGTATGGCAAGGTATTCGCCATGTCAAGTTAGACCGCGCTCTCAAGATACGACACTGGGTGCTGAAATCCCATTAAGTATTATATAAAAGAAGCAGTGAAGCCAGACCAGCACTCTCAGAACCTGAGAGTGCTGGTCTGGCTTCACTGCTTCTTTTATATAAGGTATTCGCCATACCTTGGCAAATAAAAATGTAAATTTTATTTTATTTTTATTTTTTTTACAATTTTTTATGATGATTTAGAATTCGAATGTCAACATTATGAACGAAGCTTCGAACTATTTGGTACAGCCCTAGCATGTTTTGATATTGTCAATTATCTCACTTTTACTAGGTGACTTTTACTGTGACTAACTGAAATATGCCCAAAAAAAAGGAAAATGGACATAGGGACGTTTTTTTATCAAAGGGCAGCAGAGACAAGTGATACAGGGACACAGGTAAGGTCTGGCTTAGTGATTATAATAGTGCAGTTCAGCATTCAGTAACCCATACTTTTTGTGAATGTCTTTTTGATACTACATTCTGTTGAACACACACCTCAAAACCGTACCTAAGGAAAATTGGCTCAATTGCAAGAAAAGTAATAGACAGTTATGATATTACATTCTGCATAATTCGTATGCAAAATATTGTGGTTCCCTGCTTTAGGCCCCGTTTAGACGGAAACGCTAGCAGGTGAATCCATAAATTTTTTTTTTCGGATGTGCCTTTAGTTTATACGGAAACGGCATTTTTACGGGGTGAAACCGCAAAAAAGTGAGACTACCGTCCAGGGTGGAATTCCTAGAAACGATACACCTTTGCACTCTCATCTAAACTGTCAAACCGCATAAAACGATGACGAAAGGGTTGTCAAGGCTCTGGTCGCGCGTACTGCTTACGTCACAAGTTCAAGTTTCAAGTTTCTTTAATAGTTGTCATACAGAAGTACAGAATACTTTTATACAAAATGCTTCTTACTGTTATGCTCCAGAGACTGTGCAAGACAAGATAAGTATGAAATAAAATAACATAGTATAGCATGTAAATTAGAAGTAAAAAAATGAGGTCACAGTGTTCAGTATAGACATATGTACAATGTTCGATGCAGAGTAGACGTAACTGAGTTACCATATAATATACAATACTGTGTAGTGTACTGATATACAATACTATATAGTGCAAGGCAGAAATAGGATGAGGTGCAATTTAGGTACAATTTACAGTAGGTGTACGAGTTGTAGTGCAAATCCTTTGTGTGGAGAGTGGGTGCTGCAGTGTGTTGTTTGTTTAAGTGAGTGTGTGCGTGTGGGTGTGTGTGCTGTGTGCATTTGATGGTTGTTGCATAGTGTTTATTGTTCGTTTAGCAGCCTGATGGCCTGGGGATAGAAGCTTCTTCTGAGTCTTTCTGTGCTCGCCTTAAGACTCCGGTATCGCTTGCCTGACCGCAGCAGTTCAAAGAGGCAGTTGTTCCGGTGGCTCGAGTCCTTAATAATTCTCTTAGCCTTCCCCTTGCACCGCTTGTTGTAAATGTTCTGGAGGGTGGGAAGCCCCCCTCCAATTGTGCGTTCGGCTGAACGTGTCACTCTTTGTAGTCTGCCACGGTCTTGTGCAGTGCTATTCCCAAACCAGGAGGTGATGTTGCCAGTCAGGATGCTCTCTATTGTACATGAGTAGAAGTTCCTAAGGATCTTCTGACTGACTTGGAACTTCCTTAGGCGCCTGAGGAAGTAGAGGCGTTGTCGTGCCTTCTTCACAACACTGTCAATGTGTGTGGTCCATGTCAAATCCTCGGATATGTGGGCTCCGAGGTACTTGAAACTGTTCACTCTCTCAACCGGTGCCCCGTCGATGCTGAGGGGGCTGTAGTCCAGGTAGCAGGTATGCGCCAGTAGCCGAGACGTAAACAAAGCGAACAAGTATGTCTGACTATATCAACGGAGATCACTTGAAGGCTACATTGGCAGTACTTTTAAAGACACAAGAATCTGTCCCGCGGCGTGACTGGACCCACTGTCTGTGAGTGACTCTGCTTTGGTCCAATCACATTCCCCACCCACAGTCTGCGAATCAGAGGCAGAGTAGGGCGGGTCTTCACAGCACGTCATGTGACATATGCGCCAATCGTGTGACAGCGGGGCTCCGTTGTCTCGAGTTGTTACAGCGTCGTCTGCACGCAGAATTCCATCCCAAAACGCTAGTCTAAACGCAAAATTAAAAGTGAAACCGTAAGACAACTTTTGCGGTTTCTGTTCAGACTCTCTCCGTCTAAACGTAGCCTTAGTCTGTTGACACATTTCTATACTAAAAATGCTTGTGTAGTCCTGTGTCATACCTAAATGTCATATAACTGAATTGTATAGAAACAACTCACCAAAAGTGACTATTGCACAACTGATTTGACAAAAAAAATCCACCAAGATTTCACTGGCCCACCACAGGCTGATCAGGCCTGGGTGTGTGTCGCACGGTGGCACCACGTGTTCATTTAGCAGCCCATGATGCGTCTCTACGTTTCAGCCACAACCAGTGACTGCTCCGTTCTGCTGCAGTGGCAAGTTCTTTGATTGCCTTCCGTTGGGCTTGTCCTCTGATCCCTACTTCCTTCAGGAGCCTTGTGGTGGAACTGGCTACAAAGCCTCTGCAGCCCACCTCCACTGGCCACACCATGAAGTGTAAACGTATGTATTCCTACCCCCTTGATTGATTGATTGATTGAAAACTTTATTAACAGGTTGCAGAATGGGTACAATACAGTATGGCTCAATACACACAATTGTTAAGGGGATGCAGACCAGAGAAAGACTTTCATCTTGTTTACATCAGGGTCCCCCATTTTCAATTCATCATAACATATGACATACATGACATACAGATAGACAGTATTCAGTATACCTTCACACTCTATTATCTTATGCAACTCATATTCACTCCACAAACTGAAATATACATACATTGTTGAATGAACAGCCTGTTTCTTGAAGTTAGACTCTCCTCTAAATTGTAACCCCCCTCTCTATAACATAATTTTTGGATGTTACCCGAGAGTGAATTGTTTCGTGCTTTAAACATGATTTGTGCAGTCTTAAATTCAGCCAGATCCCAGAGTTTCATGGCATGTGATTTAAAAAATAGTGCGTTTGTGTGTTCCAGATATCCTACCTTATTGATAATCAAATCAAATTCAAATGTATTTCTAAGGCCAGACAACACACGTTAATGTCCCTTCAGGCCCATGTCCCTTCAGACTATGGATTTGCGGTGTTTTCCAGCTTATACAAAAAATATATATATTATTTTGGAATATTGCAACTATACTACACAAAAACATGAGTACACAAGTTCAACTCATGTTCAGCCCGATGTTAGCACTAAAAGTGATTTTTGCATGTGCTATAAGCATAAAGTATAAAGATAAGCTTTGCAAAAAAAGTATGCAGTCCTCAAGTTCAAGTAAAAAAAAATCCACTTTTCTGGGCGCATGTTATGTGGTTAAATGTGGGATATTGCAACCACTGCAGAAATATTTTAGTACACAAGTTCACGTTCAACTCAAGTTCAGACCTATATGCTACTCTATTTCATTAGCACTAAAAGTGATTTTCCTTTTTTGCATTAGTAACTTCAGAATGTTATCTTTCAAAAGAGACCAGGCGTATGCATGTGCTATAAGCATAATGTATAAAGATAAGCTTTGCAAAAAAAGTATGCAGTCATCATGTTCAAGTATAAAAAAAAATTGGCGCTTTTCTGGGTGCATGTTTCCAAGCATATGTTAAAACAATAAAGGCATCTTTGAGTAAACTTTGAGTAGAGATTCAAGATTCAAGAGGTTTATTCATCACATACAGTACAGTACACAAGACATAGTGAAATGAACGTGGCCATGCCCGCTTCGATTGTGCAAAGTATCATTAAGTATCTCGAGGCTGGGGCCAGCATGTCCTCTTTTTTGGAAATCAAAATATGGTCACCCTAGCGGAGGCCAGCCCAAAACAGCTTGTTTTTGTATCCACTTTTTCTCCTCTTTTTCAATTTTTTCTCCCATCCCAATTACCCACTGTGCCAATTATCCCCTCCCCGGTCTTGAACGTTGCTTGCATATGCCCCCCACTGGCCGGTTGTACGGAGGATAGAAGCCTTGCATCACATGTCCCCTCCGATACACGAGGAGGCAGCCTGTCACATCTTTTCACCTGCCAGCGCGGACTCTCATTGGCGAGGTGTAACGTGTGGGAGACTCGCACTACCCACGCCATTTCCTGTCTCTGGTGGTGTAGGCTACTGACTGACTGCGCTCCGCGTAGCTTGATTGATTGATTGATTGAAAAGTTTATTAACAGATTGCAGAATGGGTACAGTACAGTACAGCTCAGTACATACAATTGTTAAGGGGATGCAGACCAGAGAAAGACTTTCGTCTTGTTTACATCAGGGTCCCCCATTTTCAATTCATCATAAATCATAAAGCTCAACTCGTTATTATTTTGCGCACAGACTGCAGAAACACGGGAACGTTTTGATTATATTTAAAAGGCTTTACGTTAAACGAAACAAGTGGAATTTCGAAGCTGTAAGCAGAATACAAGTCATATGAATATAGTGTTCTTCCCCCTTTGTACTGTATAAGAAAGAATAGAAAACGCATTGCAATGACACCAGATAGTGGACAGACTATGTATATGATGGGATTCAAGTTCGCGTTTTTGTTGATCATAGGCATGCTGTCAGAGTATGATATCTTAATCAAACATTCTAGAACATTTGTCGTCACAGATCATGTCCTAATAGAACATAGGCTATGGCATGGATCGTGATATTGTGTGGACTGTTATTATTACTGTACCGGTACCACCCATTGTGACAACAGCCTTGTGAGTCCCGCACACAAACATGATGGAATTCAAGTTCATGTATTGAAAGGCAGGCTACATCATACATGCAGTGAGATTCATTGTTCTTGTATATGCTCTCGTATTATTGTTTATATAGGCTACCCAATACTGACATCAAAATAGATTGTAGTATGCCTCTAGAAATCATATGCAGCAGGTAGAAAATTGACGGGAGATCCATCGCGATTTGGAATAAAATTGAGGAGAACTTTAATCCCTGGGTATTAATCAAACAACACGGGAAAAGGCAGTCATATTCCAGCGCGGTATTTATTAGTGTTTGCGCTGCCCAGGCAGCAATGGTTAATAGATATCATATCCGACATCACCGTAAGTGTACACGTCTGTCAGCCTGTCTCATGACACGCTTCCCTCGGCTTAGTCCATTTTTCCACATTTCATGGGTGTATTCCATTACCGTATATGGTTAATCGGGGCGTTTCTGGTATGCAAATACTTAAAACAGTGCACGAGCTCAAACGTAGGATCAAAGTCATATTCATCATGACAGGTGTGCGTAGAACCTGCGTACGCACGTGTGATGAATCCCGATCTTCCTGTGCGTACACTGATTCTACATTCTGTGCTTACGTGTGAAAATAGAACACATTCTACGTCCACGTTGATGAATGAGGGCCCAGGAATGAGCCCGGATCACTCTGAAACTATACAATATTCACCACGCTATAACGCGGAAATGTATACATGAAAAAATGTATTCTTTTTCACATGTTGAACAAGGGATAGTTACTGTCAAATGAGCCATATTATTGTCTCCATAGCTATAATATAGAATATAAATATAGCCCTGCAAACACCGCGACGCACAGTGAAAATCCCTATATTTTACAGCGGTGGCACACTGAGTACAAGTGAAACCGGTCTTATTTGACATGCCTTGGGTGGTAGTTGAACCCCGGGTGCCCGCGCATCGCAGACCATTATACCAAGAGGTGAATTCACTTATTGGTAATGTGTCTCATCATCATCATCAAACCTTTATTTGAATAGGCAGGTTAATTAAGAACAAGTTCTTATTTTCAATAACGGCCTATTTGGGGGTAAAAAGCCCCCTAGGGGAAAGGGGATGGGGGATAAAATCAAATAAATAAAAATAAAACACAAAGGAACATTATTAAAAAGGCAGGACATACATACAGAGCAACAACTGAACTGAACAACAACTGGCGGACAACAGAACAATAGTGGCAGCATGGTGTTAGCACATGGAGAAACATCTACATGAGTGCTCTAGGGAGTTTGTTAAAGTTTCCTTAAACAATCGAATTGAAATAAACGTTTCCATATTTAAGGTTTTTTGTAGTGTGTTCCAGCTATCAGCTGCTGCGTACTGAAAGGAGGAACGGCCTTGTGAGGAGTTGGCTGTTTACCAGGATATGTGTGGCTGACCGGGTGTGGTAATTTGGGAGTGGACGAGGGTGGACTAGGCGAGTAAGGTAAGGGGGATTACGGCCTAGAAGTGTTTTATATACAAAGGCCAGCCAGTGGATGTTGCGTCTAATCTCCAGGGAGGGCCAGTTTACTAGGGAGTATAGCTCGCAGTGGTGGGTCCTGTAGGGGGCATTGGTAGCGAAGCGAATGGCGGAGTGATATAGGATATCTAAGCGCTCTAGATCACATTTACGGGCCAAGCGGTAGATTACATCGCTAAAATCAAATAGCGGCAGGACAGTCATCTGGACCAGGGTGAGTTTAGCAGATCTAGTGAAGGAGGAACGGTTCCTATACAGAAAGCTAAGCCTTGCTTTGACTTTGGCCTGCAGTTTAGTTAGGTGTTCAGAGAAGGAGAGTTTGGTGTCGATCCACACTCCCAGGTATTTATAAGAGGTGACCAGTTCAAGCTTTTTGCCATCGGCGGCTACAATGGTGCCAGTCTGGGAGGTACCCTTGTGGCCGAACCACATAACTTTGGTCTTGCTGGTGTTTAGGACCAGGCAAAGGGCGGAGAAACCAGCTTGGATTTTTAGAAAGCTCTCCTGGAGAGTTTTCAGGACAGCATCCGGGGAGGGACCAGAGGTGTACAGGACTGTGTCATCAGCATAGAGGTGAATTAGGGAGTTTCCAGCGAACGGCCTATGTTGTTAATATAGATGGAGAAGAGGATTGGAGCTAGTAAGGAGCCTTGGGGGACCCCCTTAGAGATGGATAGGGACTGGGTTAATAGGTGTCTGTATGCCTTTCTAAGGGGGAGTGAGTTTTACTTGCAGAACCGCTACGTGCCACAGTCACTTCACAACACTTGAAGTCCATCATGACTGTGTGGATATACTCGCAGTACCTCCGTTACACTCACCCCCCTAAACTCACACCACCCAAGGCATCCGGGTCACGGCACCACATGTAACCGGTGTGATTTCGTTCTGCGTTGTGTGTAGATTCGAGCCCTGTTAAGGGATCGCCCTGAGTGGGAGTTGAACACCGGTCTACCGCGTCGCGGGCGACATCGCAGACCACTATACCAAGAGGTGAATTCACTTCTAGGTAATGTGTCTGGATGCCTCTGGGGAGTGAGTTTACTTGCAGTACCGTGAACGTCCACAGTCACTTCACAACACTTTGAAGTCCATCGTGACTGTGGATAGACTCGCGGTACCTCTGTTACACAAGGATGGCTAAAACGGCTGGCGTTCAAAGTTTTAAAGGTAGAATCTGTAATGAAGTTAAACAGCTAGCAAAAGAGCTGTGATTGGTATTACTTGTTGTGAACAAATGTTTTTTTATTTTTATTTTTGACATGACATACAAACATTTACAGTTGAAATCCACTATAAATCACAGGGCTATTACCGACATAATACTAACAATAATGACAGCCCGGTTTTTAAAATTAAAATAGATGTAGATTAAAGATTAAAGATATACACAGATTAATTACAATACAATACAACACATAAATTCTCTTGCTCATTCTACCCCCCCCCCCCCCCCCCCCCACCGGACCCCCCTTGGATACATCCATTATTCTGTTTGATACCAAGGATTAAAAGATCATATAATGCTTTATCCTCTCCACCACTTCTAACCAGATTGCTATGCTGGCTTCATTAACACCTAGAATTTGTGCGGTAGATATCTTTATTCTTTTTTTTTTATTTTTTTTTTATTATTGCAAAACAAAAAATTATTAAAAGTCAGTACTCAACACACAATGCATAATGAAACTTTCAGTAAAGGTGGTTAAAATATATGCAAGTACAGAAACAGGATAAAACAAAAATAGTCTATAATAACATTTTAACCGTATACAGTGTATATCCAGCGAAATTACAATTATATAAATGTTAGTATATAATATACCCCTAATACCTATTTTCTAAAACCCTACACACATATGCTCCAGCTCAAACCCCCCCCTCCCGGACCCCCTCTTGGATAGTACCTCCATTATCCCTCACTCCTAACCAGACACTACCATTATAAGCTAGCTTTTATTCTCTCCACCACTTCTAACCACATTGACATTTTGGATTCATTGAGCCCCAGAATTCTTGCTGTAGATATTTCTTGATATATCACATCGAGATATGTAAGAAACCACACTGCGGTAGATATCTCTAGATAAATCACATAAAGATAGGTAAGAATCCATACCCTCCGGCACATTTTATCAGGTTAAATCCAGCGTGATGCTATTAGCTTTTTGGCAGCCGTAAGACCGGACACGATTAGCCTCTTTACATGTACAGAGTGTGATAACTGAGAGACATCATTCAGCAACAATACAGAAGGAATTGCAGGTATTGTCAAAAATAAAAATCCTGATAATAGTGTGGTTATTTCTTCCCAAAATATCTTAACAGGCGGGCCCAATACATATGCATAAATGTACCACTATCACCGTTTGTACATAAGGAACATCGAGAGTCTTGTTTAAGCCCCATACTGTTCAGTCGAATAGGAGTTAGGTAAGTCCTATGAATAAAATTAAGATTAATCTGTTGATGATCCGGGCATAGCTGTCAACATAGCTGTTTTTCCCGGGATTGTACTGTATTTCAACCTTCTTCACGCCCTGTTCACGGTTCACGGAATTGGCACGTTTTTTTTTATAATTCTTTTTTAAACTCAGAAAATATATTGGGTCACACCTAAATCGGCAGGGTCGGTCGGCAACCGGAAACAAACCATTATTTTTTTTTAGGCCTAAGTGGTTGCCTAGTGGAGATTTAGGATTCACTGACTGTACACTGTAAGAAAAAAAGCTGCAAGAAAACTAAATGTCTGGCCACCTGCATTTCACTATGTATGTGACAAATAAACCTCTTGATTATTCTTGAGTTGTAGTATTAATATGTAGCCTACAGTGATGAAGGTATAAAGACACTATGGTAATACATTGATTGATTGCTAACTTTAACAGATTGCAGAATGGGTACAATACAGTATGGCGCAATACACAATTGTTAAGACCAGAGAAGGACTTCTTCCCCCATTTTCAATTCATCATAACATTTATGTATGAATTGTAAGATTTCAATAAATATGAACATGTTAATGCTACTACTACATAAACTGAATTTATACTGAATTTGTCTTACACTTAATGCAGGGATGTTCACAGCATTTCACTTTCAACCAGGTATCTGATTAATTTAATGTAGCAACTAGTTCACCCAGTCCTTGTTGGACTGATAAGTGGTTGCCTAGTGGAGATTTAGGATTCACTGACTGTACACTGTAAGAAAAAAAGCTGCAAGAAAACTAAATGTCTGGCATCTATGGTTTCCAAATACTGTCAAATTACAGTAAAATCAAATAAATTTACAGATTACAACCTTTATTTAATGGTTAATATTTTGATAAACGGTAATTTACTGTATTTTTATAGCATTTAAACTTAAAGTAGGAAAACAAAAGTAATCTGTAAAATAATACAGTGAATTTCCTTAATACAGGTTTTGACCAGCAGATGGCAGCGCAATTGGGAGGGGGCGGGGCCGGGTGGGAGGGGGCAGGCCGAGGGGGCGGGCCGAGAGGGCGGGCCGGGAGAAGGGGCGGGGCTCAAATGTGCACGTTTTTTCTCCTGCCAATGTTGACAGCTATGGATCCGGGTTACGTGACGATAGCCGAACGTTTGCCCAGACTTCAGCCCAATCAAAATCTACTTCCAAGTCTGGTATATCCTTCCTCCAAACTGAGTCTAGGGGAAGGACTTCATACGAAGACGTAAGTAAGTGACGGTAAAAGTCTGAGACAAATCCTCTCGATGTCTCCCTTTCATAAAAGAATTTGTGATATCTGTGGTGCTCAAGTGGTACCTTTAATGGGACTCCATGAGCCTTCAAACATGCTAATAACTGTCTATAGAAATAATATGTGGAACTGGTGAGGTTAAATTTGTTATGTATATCTTGATAGCTACAGAAACCCCGGTTGTTGAAGATATTTTCCAATGTATGTATGCCATTCTTTTCCCATTTGGTCATTGTGCAATAAGGAGAGCATTGTTATTAAATATGGGAGAGTGTCTATGCCATTTATGTTGGTTAGTAAATTTTTTCTGTGTGTCACGCCATATCCGGATCACATGTGTAATAAGAGGGCAACATTTCAAGTTGCATTGCTTAATATTGATAAGTTGGTGTATACTACATCCTGCAGTCTCTGTGGTGCCACTATGTTTTCTTCTAATGTTCTCCAGGATACAGATGCTTGAGAATCAAACCAGGTGATCAGTGGTCTTAAAGAGAACGCTTTAAAATAGTGGTAGAAGTCTGGAAATGCTAAACCTCCATCGGCTTTGTTTCTCTGTGCTGTGGATCTTTTAATTCGTGGAGATTTGTTGTTCCAAATAAATGTATATGCGGCGGAGTGACATTTTTTCCAGTAACCAGCAGGGGGGGGGGGGGGGGGGGGGGGGGTAACGGTAGCATTGAGCTGAAGAAGTTGATTCTAGGTAAAACATCCATCTTAACTATTGATACTCGGGCCTGTACTGAGTTTTTAAGTTTTGACCACCTGTCAAAGTCATTTGTGATCATATCTTGGATTCCTGTATAATTATACTTCACTGTTTGGCATATAGTGGGGAATATTTCAACTCCAAGACATCTAAAGTGTTCTACCATTTGTATATTTTCTGGAAGGAGGGTAGCCTTCGCAGTGACATTAAGTGGAAGGAAGGCCGATTTTGGCCAGTTTATCCTAAATCCCGATAGATCATCTATCAGCTTGAGAAGATGAGGCAGTGAGGTGGTAGGGTTTTGCATGAACAATATTACATCATCCGCATATAAACTAATATGATGCTGTGTGCCCCTAATTGAGATCGGCTCTATGGATTGGGATTGTCTTATATACTGTGCTAAAGGTTCTAAGGATAGAGCAAATAGTCCGGGACTAAGAGGACAACCCTGTCTGGACGAGCGCGAGACAGGAAAGAGAGGGGAGGTGAATTTACCTGTTACAACCATGGCTGATGGCTCTGTGTATAGTACTTTTATCATATTAATAAATCCTACTCCTAACCCTATCCTATCCGAGTACTGCCCATAAATAAGACCATTCCAACCTATCAAAGGCCTTCATCGCATCCAAGGATAATATAGCTGTAGGAGGCACGGCATCCTTGCTGGCGTCTATCACATGTAGTAACCGTCTAATATTATCCGTGATCAGGTGGCCTCTTATGAAGCCTGTCTGATCAGGATGAACTAAAGATGTCATATGCTTTTGAAGTCTGATGGCTAGTTCCTTAGCATACAGCTTGAGATCGGTTCCGAGGAGGCTTAAGGGTCTATAACTACCACATTCGGTGGGGTCTTTGTCTTTTTTAAGGAGGACAGATATGAGGGCCATATTGACGTCCCTGGGGAAGTTCCCCTCTTTGATTGAGTATAAAATCATATCAAATAATAGGGGTCCGATTACATCCCAACATGAGAGGTACAGTTCTGGTGGGATACCATCCCATCCAGGAGCCTTACCACTTTGCAATTCAGATATAGCCTCCCTAAGTTCCTCTAGCGTAATAGGTGTTATATTTCGTATCTGGCTTATCGTGTCCCGCTCTTAAGCCTATTGAGATACCCCTTATCTCCTGTACCTACTGTACTCCACCACGAAAACAACTTGTACACCCACACCTGACCGGGTCCCGCCTCTATGGAGGCGTAGCCTATAAGATCATGGCCATGGTCACCAACACACCCTTCCTCTATTTTCGTTCCATCATATTGGATGTAGTGCACCTTATGTAACTAGTAGTATGAAAAAGATTGGAGGAATTGCGTAATGTTGAAAGCTTACCGGAGGTTTGTTGCCCCTGGCATCTTCCAAGCATGTTCAGCGACACGACGGGCCTATGTTGATGTTTCCTCGTCTGACGACAGCAGATCGAGGGGCAGCGTACATGGTTTGGCTATCGGGCCGGCTTGTACAACGGTGAGCCCTGTGTCATCAAGCACGGGTATTAGTGTTAGTAATGCTGGGTTGTTGTTACACAACCATGTTGTGTGTCGGCGCCAGGGGGGGATGGTTTGGTGAACGTTCACTGCGGTGAACGGGTTCCAAACGGTCCTGCAAGCGTGCTGTTAAACAACTAATGCTAGCTACATGCTAATACTAATGCTACATGCTGAACACTACTGCTACGCTGTTCTAATGTCTCTGCCATGAGATGTTGTCACTTCTCCCTCCTCTTGCCCGGTTCATCAATGAAGGTCAGTCGGTAGCTGTTGTGGGGGTTTTGCTGAGTCCTATTTACCTTTTAACGGGTAAATGGGTTGACAACAGGGTAGGCCGTGGCTAGGTAGCCTAGCCAGGTACGTTACCTTTGTGTTCCGGCGGGGTCTGTTGAACGGTGTCCCCATCCGGGAGCCGATGCGTGAGCTCGGTGGTGTAGCAGTAGAGCTATACTACTGCAGGATGGGACTTAACGGCGGGTTATGGCTCAGCTGGCTAGTTCCTATCCACATTGGCGTCGTGTAGTGGGGCTATGGGTCCAGCCGACATTGTAAACATGTTGCGTGTTTGTTGCCAGCCGGTTGTTGATCTGGGTTCCACATCGCCTCACGCTAGGCTGTAGTAGTGTAGTGGGCTACTGTGTTGTTCTGTCACTCTGCTATGAGAAGGTCTGTCTATGCTACAGCTTTCTCTCCTCTCAACCATTCATGCTGACGGTCAATCAGTGTCTATTGGGGGAGTATGCAGGGGGGGCTTTGTTTACCTTTTTTGGTAAATGGGCTAAGCTAGGGCTGGTGTGCTGTTGTGAATATTTTGAATGAAGGCGGGACTAGTTTGCTCTGGTCCGCCTCCCCTTAACGTGTGTATATGGGCTTGCTCATTCTACAGTATTTTGTGGTTTAGTTCTTTTATTCATTTAACCCTTTCATGGTGCACACCACAGTGTAGGTTGCTGTTTGCAACCACCAATGGTGCTCCGTGTTAACATCAGTCCTTTGCTTTTGACATATTGAAACAGTGCCCCGCCCGGCCGACGCCATGGGTGGGTCGGCCTGGCGAGTGGCTGGTGGGCTGCTAAAGCCTGTACCGCCACGGTATGGAATTGGCAGCGATTAGAACTGTGTTCGAATTGCTGTTTTTTCTATAAAAGAAATTGTGTCTGGTGGCGGGGCCTTGAGGGCCAGCCGACGTCGACACATCGCGCAAGGTTGTTGACGTTATTAGCTTTGACCTAGCCGCAAGCTATAACCGCTCAGGGTTACCCTCTCCGCAGGGGATTTAGGTCTTCTGCTGGAGCGCGGGCAGTATTGTCCTAGGCCCCACAACGCCTCACACCGCGCAGCCAGAAGAAGAGAGAGCACGGCCTCGTCAGCGGCGATGACGAGGCCCTCGACAGGCGGCCATGTTTTCCCCCGCCAGAGGTATCCTGGGCGTTGATTCGACATGTGTCCACTAGGCCGACAGCCTTGGCCATGTTGGATGGGTTCGGCTTGAACAACAAGCCGTCACCATCCTGCCGCGAGCAGCCCGCTCTCCGATCACTCCCTTCCCCAACACCAGCGGAAAAAGTGGGCTCTGATTGTTTCCTTTGGCTGCGGGCCGCGTGCCTTCGTTGAAGCGCGGGCGGCCCCACTTTTCGCTTCTCATGGGGACAGGGGCTGACACCCAGTTGATGGCTGAGCCTGGGTCTGTCCGTGAGAATGTTGTGCTGTCAAGCGGCTCCCACACCATAAGCTGTATTGGTTGAGCCTGGTGTTACGTCTGTCACCTATAAGTGTTGTCAGCAGGGGGGCTCGAAACCTTTTGAGGCACACAGTGTGGGCATCCCCGGCCTCGCCTTCGCCAGGCCAGGTATCATGTTGGTGCCTCCCACTCCTGAAAGATTGGCAGTGGTCTCACAGGCACGCGTGATTTGGGTGGTAGTAATATCACTGCAGGGCTACGGTGTGTAGGAACCCATGGGGTCCTTACACCTTGCATGTCCGGCTGCAGAACAACTCCTCAGCATGTTCTGGAGGGGTGTTCAGTGGGGCGGCTTTTTTCACCTAGAAAGCCCCCCGTATCAAACCGGCCCTTTCTGTCGGGGTCCCCCCTTGGGTGCGATTGCCTCATGGGTGGTGTCAGGGTCAGATGTCCCGACACGGAACGCTCTGCTCGCACGGTTCCATGGTTGGCTACGCATAGCGGGTGGGACCGGGCCAACTATCTACAGTTCCTGGCGGACCTGCGCCACATGGTCTATAGTCTGTCAACTATAAGTGTTGTCAGCAGGGGGGCTCGAAACCTTTTGAGGCACACAGTGTGGGCTTCCCCGGCCTCGCCTTCGCCAGGCCAGGTATCATGTTGGTGCCTCCCACTCCTGAAAGATTGGCAGTGGTCTCACAGGCACGCGTGATTTGGGTGGTAGTAATATCACTGCAGGGCTACGGTGTGTAGGAACCCATGGGGTCCTTACACCTTGCATGTCCGGCTGCAGAACAACTCCTCAGCATGTTCTGGAGGGGTGTTCAGTGGGGTGGCTTTTTTCACCTAGAAAGCCCCCTGTATCAAACCGGCCCTTTCTGTCGGGGTCCCCCCTTGGGTGCGATTGCCTCATGGGTGGTGTCAGGGTCAGATGTCCCGACACGGAACGCTCTGCTCGCACGGTTCCATGGTTGGCTACGCATAGCGGGTGGGACCGGGCCAACTATCTACAGTTCCTGGCGGACCTGCGCTACATGGCGGCGGGTGCGTTGGGAGTGTCATCACATATGACTACGGCAGTACCATATGTCGAGGTGTATGGAGAGAACGCTGAGGCGGGGACTTGTGTTTACACAACCCCACCCGTTTTCGGGTTTGGTACAGACCCTATTGTCAGGGTCTCCAGCAGTGACAGCTCTGGTCAACGAGATCCAATCTCTGTGGACGAAGCAAGCCATCGTCGTGGCGTTCTCCTCCCGGTGTTCTCTGGTGCCTGAGAAATCGGGAGGGGGGGGGGGGGGGGGGGTGTCAGACCCAGGCTGGACCTGTCCCATGGGAAGGTTCAGCATTTTTTGGATCGTCTCCTACCTGTTGAACACTGTCAGGTGGGGGTCTGGTTCTCCTCCATAGACCTGTAGGATGCGTATGCGCATCTCCGATCTTCCATCCTAGGGCTTACCTACGCTTCCTTTGCAGGGTTAGCATATGAGTACCAGAGGCTGCCGTTCGGTTTTCTCTGGCTCCCCACATCTTCACCAAGTGCGTGGAGGCCGCACTGGGGCCTCTGCGTCATCAGGGGTTACGGAGTGTATTTTGCCCTGATGACGTTCTGGTCCTTCGCGGTCAAGGTGGATCGCCAGGTCTCGTACCAGGCAGGTCCCTACCAGCCTGGGATTTGCTATAGACTGGAAGTAGAGTACTCCTCTTCCCAGTCAACGGTTGGAGGGCTATGGGCATCCCTCTCAGAGCGTGTTGTCAACACGCTCGGGAGGTTCCGTCCTAGGACGGTTACGGTGCTGTCTCACGTCACGTTTTTCACCGACGCCTCCCTCGCTGGTGACGCGTCGGGCCAACGCAGTAGGGGGCAGCTGGCAAACCATGCTGCCCGGTCTGCGCTACGTTCAATGTGTTGGTATTGAAAGCGGTCCTTCTGGTCCTCAAACGGTGTTGATCAGGACGGACAATACGACGTCAGTGTCGTATATCGACAGACAGGGAGGAGTACGCTCCCCCGTCTGCACCAGGCGGCGGGCGGCTGGCTATGGGCGTCCTCCATCTGCGCGGCCTGAGGGCTCCCCACATCCCCGGCAGGGAGAATGTGGGTACAGGTGTACTGTCGCGGGGCGGTCCTCATCATGACAGGTGGGGATTACGTCCGGACATAGCCAGGCAGGTCTGGGACCGATGCCGTGCCGCCTGGGATTCTTCCCCATACATCTGTTAGGTCAGTTGTTGGGACGGGTACGTTGAGGGGCGCGGGTTCTTGATCCTGATGGTGTTACCATCCGGAATGCGCATGCTCCCTCCACTGTCGCGCTTTACGCGGGCAGATGACGTATGTTTCAAGTGTGGTGTAAGGCGGGGGGCCGGGACCCAGTCTCCTGCCCCCTGGATGCTGTCCGTAGTTACCTCCAGTCTCTCCTTGATAGACTGTCGGCTTCGACGGTGAGGGTATATGCAGCAGCTATATCCTCCTATCATGAGGGATTTGAGGGGATGTCTTGTTCAGCCACCCTCTTGTGAAGCGTTTCCTGCTTGGCGCTCGACGCGCTAAGCCGGTGCAACGCTCCTTGGCTCCGACTTGGGATCTTCAATTGGTCCTCGGTCGGTTGTCCTTGGCCCCGTTTGAGCCGCTCGAGCAGGCGCCGTTGGAACAGCTGTCGTTCATGACCGCGTTCTTGCTGGCCGTCACCTCCGCTGAACGCGTGGGTGTGCTTTGTGCTCTCTCGGTACGTTCAGAGTGCCTGTCTTTCGTCCGATTGCGGTGCCACTCTGCGGCCTAATCCTGCCTTCGTGCCTGTAAATATCCGGAGTTCTTCCGCTCCAGGGATATTGTGGTTCAGGCGTTTCATCCGCCTCCTCACGCTAGTGAGTTAGATGCAGGCCTTCACCTGTCATGTCCGGTCCGTGCTTTGGGAATTACCACAGCCGTACTCAGGACCTCGGGGTCACCGTTCAGCTTTTTGTCTGTCGCGGTGGTTCTCATGCTGGTAAGGCACTATCGAATAACGCCTGTCCCATTGGTTGTGCGAGGGCATTGCCCTCTGCTACACGTTGGCTGGGCAGGATCCCCCTGGGGGCGTCAGGGCGCACTCCACTCATGGGGTGGCTGCCTCTGCCGCTCTCCTGGGTGGGGCTTCGGTGGAGGATCATGGTCCTCCCCGGGCCCCTTTGTAAGGTTTTACCTCATGGACATGACCGGGGGTTCTGTCTCCCAGGCGGTTCTGGGGTCTGTGGCCTTTCCTGCTTCCCGTCCTTTGGTAGGGTAGCAGGAGTGTGTGGGTATGGGCCACAGTGTGTTAGGTCACACGTGGTTCCGCCTGTGCTGTGTGTTCAAGGGGTTCTAGTTCCCTCTTGCTTGCACTCAGGTGGAGTTGACTGCGCCCCCCCTTCATTAGGAAGGATGGGGTGACAGGGCTCCCCGAACCCCTTGATGTGGGCTTACGGGTCCTCAGGGGGTACATCTGTCGGGTCTCGTGTCCGCTCTAACCCATATCTCAATAGGCTTAAGAGCGGGACGCGATAAGCCAGATACGAAATATAACGATAGGTTATGTATATAACCTAGTTATATGAGTATTGGCTGAGCGTCCCGCTCTTAAGCGGCCCTGAGTTCCCTTTTGAGGGATATTTTACTGGAACGGGATTTTGGCGAAGAAGGGTGTGTTGGTGACCATGGCCATGGTCTTATAGGCTACGCCTCCATAGAGGCGGGACCCGGTCAGGTGTGGGTGTACAAGTTGTTTTCGTGGTGGAGTACACATTGTTTCTAACTGTTTAGCGTCTTCCTCTGAGAGTTTAGGTAGGTTAATTTGATCAAGAAATGTATCCATTTTATTATGATCGAAAACCACTTCTGATTTGTACAAGTTGGAGTAAAACTCTCTGAAAGTCTCGTTGATTTTTTTGGGGTCTGTAACAAGCCCTTGTTGGTCCTTAATAGTAGGGATATCAGCAAATTGTGCATTGGATCGTATCTGCATAGCTAGTAGGTGACTTGGTTTAGAGCCATGAAAGTAATAATGTTGTTTTGTACTGCGTATTTGAAATTCAGATTGTTGTCTTAAAATGGAGTTCATCTCTTTTTTTAACACATTAATTTGAGACTCCAATTGACCCGAGTAGTTGTGTTGTAAAGAAGATAATAACGACGAGTGAAGCGTTTCCAGCTCTACCAATTTGGAATGCCGTTTCTTACGGAGGATGGAGGCAAAGACCGTAGTGTTGTCCTTGATAAAACTCTTTACCGAAATCCATAACATTCTGGGGTCCTTTACCGAACCCGCATTAGTCTACAGGAATTTATCTAGTTTATCTTTGAGTTGTAGAAGGTATTCAGTGTTTTTCAGCATTGTCGAATTAAAGCGCCATCTTGGGGCTCGGGATGTCAGTCTACCAAATGAGCCCTTCAGGAGTAAGTGGTAAATGGTAAATGGCTGCTTTTTTATATAGCGCTTTTATCCAAAGCGCTTTACAATTTGTTACTTACATATTACCCATTCACACACCGACGGCGGAGGCAACCATGCAAGGTGCCAACCTGCTCATCGGGAGCAATTAGGGGTTAAGTGTCTTGCTCAAGGACACATCGACACGCTGCCTAGGAGGAGCGGGAATCGAACCGGGAACCTCCGGATTGCCAGACGACTGCTCTACCTCCTGACCACTGTGATCTGGTAGCTGTGATCTGATAGTGTACTGGGTTCCAATTCCACGTCAAATCTATCAAATAGTCTAGGGGATGCAAAAACATAATCTATTCTGGAGAATGACTTGTGTCTTGCTGAGAAAAAAGAATACTCTCTGGCCGTTGGGTTGAGTAATCGCCATAGATCATTTACACCTGTATTCTTGGCCCAATCCTTTAGTGCATTAGATGCATGTTTCTGATTTATCAATCAAGGGATCCCAGATGGCATTAAAATCCGCACCAATTATAAATGAGTACTCGGGGATGTCCAACATTGCATTAGTGAGTGTTGCGTAGAAGTTGGCGTTGTGAAGATTAGGGGCATAAGCCGCTACCAACACGATTTTCGTGTTACTGTATTCTATTTTAGCAATAGTTACTCGGCCGTCTGTATCAGACCATACGTCCAACAATTTTATATTCAAGTTCCGTTTCACGACTATAGCTACCCCACGGGATCTAGTTCCAAAAGATGAGTAGCTAATGTTATGATATATTTTGTCCGCCAGCTTTACATTTTCAGCCTCTAAAAGGTGCGTTTCGCTTAAAAGAGCCACATCAACCTGTTTGCTTTTCATCAATGTAAGCACGCTTTTGCGTTTATGTTGTTTGTTTAGTCCCCTAGTATTCCAAATCATTATATTCAGACTAGCCATAATCTAAACATGTTGCTGTATTCTTGTGTGCAAGTCGTCTGGAGAAGCGATTCACAATAGATATATATCCAATTATTGAGGTCCTGTTGAGAGCAGAGCTTGAGCATGATAACAAACATAAAAAATGGTATTACTTGTTTAAATTTTTTGTTTTAATCTGATCTGAGAAATGCTGCTCATTTCTCTCTGTTGCCTAGCGGGCCCTGTTTGACAGCGTTACAGATTCTAATATTAATAATAATTAATTGTATTTATATAGCGCTTGTCAAGAACCCAAAGACGCTGACAATAAGCCAAACAAAGAACAGAGAAACATAGAACCAACAAGCAACAGAATTAATACACAAGATATAAAACCAGGAGCAATAAGCAACAATTACAAAAGCCAGTAGGGGAACAATTAGGGAAGTAAG
>NC_140169.1:168762370-168941033 GCF_963971535.1 Notolepis coatsorum | reverse complement strand
GATTGCACTACCATAGAGAGTGCACAACAAAGGACATTCCTACTGCACTACCTACCGTCTCTACAGACCCGCCAGAAGTGGGTAAAGGAGAGAGACAATTTGACAGAAGGAACAGTCGTCATGATTATTGATCAATCACTGCCCAGAGCTATGTGGCCGGCCGGCCGCCAGGGAGGAAATTAGGCCACTTTACTCGCCAATTGCGAGTATTTTTTACGTTTGGCGAGTAATTCATGAAGAGCACTCGCCAGTCTGGCGAGTACTAGTAATTACAAAACAAAACAAAAAAATCATTCTGCAATCTGCTGATTCGCTCACTGACACAAACCGAACTCTGACTCCCCCTTGATTCCTCCCATTTGCGCCACATAATAATCAGACCATAACCAATGAACATCATCGTTGTACAGATGCGCTCTACGCTCCTCCAATGAACACTCGTTTTCTAGAAGATGCCGCCCATCTAGGGGAAGTGGACAGACCACTGCGCGCAGACCTACAAACTCCTGCCACCGGCAGCCGGCTTGACAACGTAGACAAACTTACAAAAACACATGAGTGGATGAAAATAATTGCATGTAGAGTCGTCGCTTTCGGATATCGGTGCGGTCTGACATGGGGGCGAACAACAGCACGCGACGCGTCTCCTTCGAGTCGGATGAGAATGACAAGTCAACCGGCATTAGCCGGCTAGCTACCTAGCATGTAACAAGCTACCATAACGCGCGTTCAACATAGTGGACGACTATACTGAGCGGCTTTGCTTAAATGCAGCCGAGTGACATTTTATTATTACCGGGTTTCCCAGCATATCACCACTCGCCCATATGCCCTTCACAACGGTGATGTTGTCATATTTGGCATTCAGAACACACCTGCTGAACCCTAGCGTTGTCGATTCGGTTCCAATGTATTGTCATCTTACAGCACAAGTACAGTACAACCAGAATACATTTGGCATACAACCAGAGTGCAAATGTAACAAGTCAAGTTCAAGTTGTTTTATTTAGCTATTACATTACAGTGAAATGCTTGGTTCTTTCACTGCCCAACCCAGTATTGATTGATTGAAAACTTTATTAACAGATTGCAGAATGGGTACAATACAGTACAGCTCAATACACACAATTGTTAAGGGGATGCAGACCAGAGAAGGACTTTAGTCTTGTTTACATCAGGGTCCCCCATTTTCAATTCATCATTCAGTATAACCTAGACCAGCCCAACCCAGCATCTTTCACTGCCCAGTTCAGCCCAACCCAGTCCAGAATAGTTCCCTCTTTCATGTTAATATGTGATTTAATGATGTAATATTTTGAAGAGTAGAGACAGTGTGATTAATTTACTATGATTGAAAATCAATTTAGACGAAGACGTACAAAGAAGTAATTATCACAATTAGCGATTTTTTTTGTCTGGTAAAAAATCTATTTGGCTGGTAAAAAAAATCAGATACCCGCCAGTTGGCTGGTAAGCCAAAAAGTTAGTTTCCTCCCCTGCGGCCGCGTAAGCAAAGTGATCACCGGTGCCGACGCAAGGTCCGAGCAGCTGAAGTGCTTGTCCAGGGTCGCACTTACACCCGTCCCGTGGCGAGGCTCATAGAACTGCCCCGACTCCCAGACACAATCGATGATGACCATGACCCTACAACCCTATGACTTTGTGAAGTTGACTGACCCCTACAGCAAACCCTTATGTGTAAATAGACAACGCGATTAATCTGTCTCTGCTTAACTGATTAGGTCTGGGACCAATCAGGGGGTGGCTGTTGTGAAGGGCCAGATTAAACCGAATATATATATTTATTTATATATATATATTTAATTGTATTTGTATATTCTCTAATATTCCCTGATATCCCTTGTATATTCCTTGTACAATATGCATTGAATATCCATTCTAGCCTACTGAACATCCCATAATAGTCTCCATTCTACTATTGGTCGAGACCTTGGTGCCAGGCTGCCATACCCCCCAGACCCAGTTCAAACGTACCGCTCAACATGTACGAACAAGTCCTAGTTCCGCGTAGGAATCTGGCTACTGCACCACTAACGGTACTATTTGTTCATAGTGCGTATATATACTGCGCTACTAAAGTAGGACTTCCTTTTTTAGTCCAGTTTCTTACCCTCCAATAGAGTGACAGACGTAAAGCCTCCCCGCGACGCCACGTGTGGGAGTAAGGCCAAGTTCGGCCTACCATCGGTATTGAGACATCGTGTATATTAATATTTGAATAGTCATATTTGGCACTATATCGTCGAGTTGGACGTAGTCTATTAAGCTAATAATAGTCTATTCATATGTAGTGCTTCGTGCGGTGAGAATACTATCGTAGTCAGTACCCCATCGTTTCGGGCAGAGAACTGGCTGCTTATCCAGGGTGGCCGACCCCATGTGAGGCTGCACCCGAGGAGCCCCAGAGCCGACGAGCGAGTGGACCTGCATACCGGATTATTCTACCGACGACAGCCCGCCTTCCCAGGCACGGATTATGCTTTGTATACAGTGATTATTCTATGGATAAAGACCAACACTGCCGTGTGTTGGAAACCCCCCCCCCGGAGAGGACGACAGGTGAAGAGACGCTCTACACGACGAGGTCGCTTCACGTCTCTCCATCGTGGACCGGAGGAGCCGGCCCACAGAGAGTCCAACTGCTTTCATCTGTGGATCGAGGATCGCTGAGGCACCGAGCCGCACAACCGTGGGTTCTCCCAGGATACCCTCGGCCAGACGGATACAGCCAGACTCTACCCCCCCCCCCCCTTCTCCAGTTGTCTTACAAGCGACCGGAATTCCCCCCTAGTGTATCCAGTTCTATAATCATTAAAGTATCATTGCTATTATTCCTTAAATATTCCAGGTTGTATATTTACCGCCTGCGCCTTCAGAGATTGGACATTCTCTATTGATATACCGACGAATACTCTTGCCATAAAAGTGCATACTAATTCCCATTCATAAATGTGATTGATTTGATTAAGTGCTTGCTCTACACACCATCGCTGTGTAGAAATAAAGACCTATTTCTAATTCGTACATTTGTGTTGGATCCGTTTCATCTACGTGACAGTGTTCATCATAATATATTTATGCCGAGTACTGGGTGGCCGAATATTAAGTACAAAGGTAGTGGTAGTAAGTATCATATCTAGTAATACAGTCAGGGAATTGTACCCCTCAGTTACACCCGCCGTGGATATCTCTCTCTCTCTCTCGGCCGGCTAGCTATCGTGGCTAAGGCTAACGTTATGTTGGCTAACGTTATGTTGAGCCAGACATGCTCTCTCTCTCTAACACACAAACACACATGCTCTCTCTCTCTCTCTCTCTCTCTCTCTCTGCTCTCTCTCTCTCTCTCTCTCTCTCTCTCTCTCTCTCTCTCTCTTCTCTCTCTCTCTCTCTCTCTCTCTCTCTCTCTTCTCTCTCTCTCTCTCTCTCTCTCTCTCTCTATCTCTCTCTCTCTCTCTCTCTCTATCTCTCTCTTTCTAACACACACAGACATGCTCTATATCTCTCTCTAACACACAAAATGACATGCTCTCTCTATATTTCTCTCTCTTTCTAACACACATATACATGCTCTCTCTCTAACACACACACACAAACAGACATGCTCTCTCTCTATCTCTCTCTTTCTAACACACACACACATGCTCTTATCTATCTATCTCTCTTCAATTCAAATGGGCTTTATTTCACATTCTTGTATTTCTCCCAGTAGGTATGGGAGTTTTGAGTTATTGTCCATGTTTTCAAAGTCTCTTTGGGTGTTTGCAATTTGTGGGAAGTATATGTCTTTCTCGATGACTAGGCTGTGCTCGCTGAGTCTGTACCTAGTCAAGGATCTTCTTAGTATTGGTATTCTGCCACTGTGTACTCTCTGTTTAGGGCCAAATAGCATTTCAATTTGCTCTGGTTTTGGGTTGTTTCTTTCCAATGTGTCTCTCTCTCTCTCTCTCTTTCTCTCTCTGGCCTTGCTCTGGTGGAGGGTCAGGGCATTGCCGGGTCTGTGCAGCGATAACACTGTATATTGACTGTAGAACGGGAGCTCTCTCTCGCTCTCTCTTGCTATATGTTGACTGTATCATGCCCAGCCTCGGGTAGCGCTATTATTTAAGAATATGTTGACTGTATGACAAAAAAAATAAAAAATAAAAACATTTTACCTTTTAGGGGGGGGGGGGGGGGGGCTCACGTTTAAATCTTGCACAGGGCCTCGCATTTCTCCCAGGCGGCCCTGGTAGTAGTAGTAGTAGTAGTAGTAATAGTAGTAGTAGTAGTAGTAGTAGTAGTAGTAGTAGTAGTAGTAGTAGTAGTAGTAGTAGTAGTAGTAATAGTAGTAGTAGTAGTAGTAGTAGTAGTAGTAGTAGTAGTAGTAGTAGTAGTAGTAGTAGTAGTAGTAGTAGTAGTAGTAGTAGTAGTAGTAGTAGTAGTAGTAGTTTTATTCAGTCATCATCACACACAATACAATATGCACAATCATTCAAAACGGTCTTTGATTGTGACAGTGACTGAAAAGGTACAGGCTGAAGCACAATGCTTATACATGCCTGTCATATATATATATTTTCCCCCCCAAAACAGAAGGTTGGGCATTTTGTTTGTAAAGTGGAAACCAGCAGGAACAAATGGTTACATGCAGCCATGCTGGAAGAAAGAGCACTCACTACTACATCACTGATATTACTGATCCATTCACTCTTTAATTATTCTTTTGTAAATAGTTTAATTGGTTAATTAAATTACTTTCTTTAAATCCTCAAGTACTTGTGTGGTCTCCCTTGTTTTTTCTGTACCCTGAGCATGGTTCATCATGACACATGCAAGCCCTTAATTAAGCCAAATCAAAAATGTGTTTTAAAATTGGTTGAAGGGCATTGTTTTTGAGAGTTGAGTTTATCTGGCTTCTTCAACTGCTACAAGTCTCTTTTCAACAGCCAATATACTTGCAGCCTCACCTTTGAAATTAATAATTTGGAGTCATACAGTGCATACTTTCCAGGTAAACAATCTGCTGTGTGATTGCATGCAACACAAACATATGGCCTTTACATGATGAGATTGGAAAACATCACACATTCACTGAGTTACTGAGTTACTGGATGAGTGAGTTAGTTTGCATCATATGCTAAGACATCTAATACATACTGTACATCTAATCAATGTAGAATATATAATCTAATACATCTAATGAGCAGAACTATTAGGTGAATTTACGTTATGTGCCAATACTCGGAAACAGCAAAGCTATGTGAGCATTTCCGGTATGCAAAGTCTGGATTTAAGGATTCAGTAAGTCAAAAGGATGTTGAATCAACCCTCGGATAGATGGGGTGTGTGGGGGGGGGGGGGGGGGGGGCTATCTGTTGGGTCTTGGCCTCCCCCTCTCGCTATTCAGCTTTCAAAAGTATCACCCTCAATCGCAAGGTGGAGGGGGGGGGGGGCCCATTCCAAGGACCCCTAGCAATGCCTAAAGAAATTACATTGGCTAGGCCTATATGTACTGTTATATACGATTCCTAAAATGGGGGAGGGATACAACTGATGGTTTTCAAACAGACAATCGGCCTCATTCACGAAGCAATATAACAGATTTCCTCATTTTTTATTAATTTTATTCTTACCTGGGATTCAGCAATGTTTTCTTATTTTTATTTTCTCTTAGGCAAGACCACATTTTAAGAGTGGTTGAGAGCACTCTTTCCCAGATAAGAAACGTACCCAGATAAGAACATAAAAAAGAAGCCTACCATTGGCCCCCAAATACGACTTTAAATAATTGTTTTATTAGGTAGTATAGTAGTAGTATGTCCTACTGTAACATGACATATTCATGACATCTCATTTAGTAATGTCAATACTGAACGACTGCGCAATTGGCTCTTGACAAGCGGCATTGCACTGTTCGGCATGGCACTGCACCATGCTGATCCATTCAACAAGTAGCGTGGAAGCGATTTGCGACTGATCTCAAAATTAGATTAGATTCAAATGTATTGTTAAGTTAAAAATATAAGAAAAATAAGATGTCTTTGATTAAGTGACAAACCTCAATGTGTGTGGTCCAGAGGCCGAAAGTTGGCTGGAGACTTATACGGCACTTAATACGGCAGAATTGGAGACTGATAGAAAATAATTATGAGACTCTAGGTTGAGTGATATTTCAACATTTTCCTCCTCCTCAATTTGAAATCGAGGGTTTTACACTTGTGAGGTCTGGAAGGATGACTCAGGCAAACGCAGAGATGGCGGATTGTGCGTAGATGAAACTGAGTGATATAGAAAGATAACACATAATGATGTCCCAACAATGTCCCATAGAAACAGAATGATAACTATTTAGCTTCCAGCTGCCTGTACTTGGAGCATAAGGTTATTAGCTAGGCTTGTCAAGCCTCCAGAATTAAATATTAAGAATGTGTCCTTTGACAACCACGGTATTAAACATTTTCATTGTATGTGCATGTGTTACAGCCACAGCCAGGCCTTTTTTCTCCCCTGTGTGTGTCAGCAGGTTCCCAGGTCCATACATAGTCCTTCCTGTCTCCACCTCACAACCACTGTCTTCCTAGGTGCGGCCTACACACCTGAGAAGCCAGGATAAAGAGGCCTGCACTCCTGTCACTCCTTGTCCGAGTGTTGTTTTCACATCCCGTGGTATATGACTCTATTCAGACCTCAGCGTGCATGGAATCATGTCTTCTTGTGTCCAGTGACTTTTTGCTCCATACTAACTCTTGTTCTCTGATGTCCAGGATCTCACCTCTCCAGGCTGCGTCTATACTTCCCACAAGCAAGTTGTCCTTCTGCGTTGCTCTGATTGACCACTGACCTACGGTTTGTGCGTTTTGCGAATCTGATTTGCCACTGACGTTTCTGGTCATGTGACATGTGCGCCCAATCGCATGACGAGCAGTGGCTTAGCCCATTTCTGCGTCGAACAGCCTGCAAACGACCTAACGCCTAGTTTATCACTGGTTAAGCTTAGGCGACTCTTTCGCAGTTGGTTATGGTTAGAGTTTGGAATCAGGGCTGGCATTCTATCGCCATGCTCTAAGACAAACTCTAACCTTAACCAACTTCGAAAGAGCGCCTAAGCTTAACCGTCCAAAGAACTTGCCGTCACACGATTGGCGCACATGTCACGCGACCAGAAATGTGTGTGGCCAATCAGAGCAACGCGGAAGGACAACTTGCTTGTGGGAAGTATAGAGGCCTCCGGGCTACACCTGAACCACGGACCCTCACCAGCCTGAACCATCATGGACCTCAACACACACACCCACCCAGTCTGTCGCTCCTCCACTCCTTGACCATTGCTTCCTATACTCATTAAATATTATAAACCGCTCTATTCTCCTGTGCCTGTGTCCTGCTCCTGGGTTCTAGAAAAGACACCTAACCATAACAGCATGCAAGAGATGTACAAGGTGAGACTTAAATAATACACCATACAAAGAAGGATGTCATTGAGTGAAATAAATGACCCATAGTGTAAGGAGTGAGCATGGTCTTAATGTTTTTAATTTCATGAGAATGGTGCCACCCTGAGGCAAGATGACTCAGAACTTCACAGTTATTGCTATTGTAAGGCATATTTCTCAAGTTTGGTGAAAATCGAACAGTGCGTTCACAAGTAACAAATAATGTCCTGTTCACTATGCATTTGTCTGAAATTTTATCGGATCTGGTGGTCATATGGTTTGGCCTATCAATTATCTAAATGATGGTGGATACCAGTTTCATGACTGTATGACTAACGGATCAGGAGATAAACAAAGTTAGATTAAATTGAAAGTGCATGATGGTGGCACTAGAGGAAAGGTCATGGGGGTCGCCAAAGTAAACGGAGTTCATCCTCTAAGGGTCACAAATGGGCACCGCAAATTTGAAGATTTTCGAATGAAAGCTATTCGAGTTATCATGGTAACATGAAAGGTCTGTGGCAGCAGTGGTTGGGGTAAATCCATAATATCCCTGACACTGTTATTAATCTTAATTCATTCATTCATTCATTCATTCATTCATTCATTCATTCATTCATTCATTCATTCACTCATTCATTCATTCATTCATTCATTCATTCATTCATTCATTCATTCATTCATTCATTCATTCAACCCTTTACTTTGTCTTGAAAAGACCATTGAGAGAAAGCTCTCATTTTCAATGATAATTGAGAAAATACAGCACATAACAAACAAACATAATACACGTGTAATGTGTAATACAGATAATAAATGGAAAAATAAAAAAACAAGAAAGTCTGAATGAATGAATGAATGAAAACTTTATTTAACAGATTGCAGAATGGGTACAATACAGTACGGCTCAATACATACAATTGTTAAGGGGATGCAGACCTGAGAAAGACGTTTGTCTTGTTTCCATCAGGGTCCCCCATTTTCAATTCATATAGATCAATAAAACAATTAAAAACAACTGCAAACTGAGATGAAATGATTGGTCATTAAGGATTTAAATTGGCCGAAGGATACTAATGTATTGAGTGGGGCACAGCAGCTAAAAGCAGATTTCCCAAGTTCAGTGAAAGCCCTGGGGGTCTGAAGTGTGAGCCAATCATTGGAGCGATCATACTCGTACGATAAGGTCCAGAGGTCCAGTCCAATAATTAAGTGACATAAGGGGGAACATCTGGCTTTATATAGAAACAGATGCCAGTGCAAATCACGTCTTTCTGTAAATTAAACTCTAGCCTGCTGGTATAGGCCTATTTCTCATTTAGATCTCTCAAAGTGAAAATTAGAACCATAGGTTATATATGAATTGGGCCTGTCAATCGATTACAATATTTAATCGCGATTAATCGCACAATTGTCCTATAGTTAACGCTACAAAATGTTTGCACAGTTAATCGCATATTAATTACACTGTTCAAAATATACCTTAACCCTTTGGGTGCCGTTAACGTAGAACCACGTTTCTGTCGCCCGACGGTTGAGTGCCGGAAACGTCGATCTACGTTTGTCTCACGGTATTTCTTTTATTTGCTATTGCCATTCATAATTCAGCGGGGCACCTTGTGCATGCTGTTCTGAGTGTGTCTGAGCTGGCAGACAGTCTTATACCGCCCTCTAACGCCTTCAGCCGCTATTGCACTCCATTAGAAACGATGTCGTTTATTTACTCTACCGAGCTGTGGCGTGGGGGCAGGTCCTAAACACTCCGGCAAAACACATGCTTGTAGGGATGGCTTGGACAACTGACCCCGCCCGCCCGTTCATGTGCAATGCCCAATAACGTCGGAGACAGGATCGCTGTGGATAACTGGAATGGCGATCAGATAATTGGATACATTTACATTTACATTTAGTCATTTAGCTGACGCTTTTATCCAAAGCGACTTACAAGTTCTGTGCGACAAGACAGCAAGAAGGGTATAACTCTATCAGCTGAGTAACAATGTTCATCAAAGTGTTGCGTGTTACAGTGTAGGTTAGTTTATTAGGACAAGTGCATGACATTAAGGTTAGTCGGGGTTAGATTTTTTTTTTTTTTTTTATCATTTCAGATAATGGTTGAAGAAGTGAGTCTTTAGTCGACGGCGAAAGATTGGACGGGATTCGGCTGTCCTAACTGGGATGGGTAGTTCATTCCACCATTGTGGGGCAAGGACTGAGAATAGGCGGCTTCTCTTTGATGACCCTCCGGGAGCTTGGATAGGAGTAGATCTGAGGCGGCCAGAAGAAGCAGAGCGTAGGGGTCTTGAGGGTGTGTAGTTAGATAGATGTAGTTAGATACTTTTTGCATTACATCAGAGACCAGGTATGGACTCTATATATCCAATCTTGCGTTGATCTGATTTTTTTTCTCCCGCGATTGAAGCTGTCTGTGTGTGCTCTGTGTGACTGTTTACCGTTGGGTGCAGGAGGGGGGGGGGGGCATTTCATGTATGCACGAGGAGACATAATAATGATAATCTAGTGTTAATTTCAGGAAGATTCGATAATCAGGCGAAAAATTACAACGTGATAAGTGGATTCCACTAAAACGCTCTTTTCGCGTATTTTTTCCCTGGAATTACTCAGAAGCACCCAAACTATATTCATATTCAAAACGGTATAAAACGGAAATGTACGGATGAAAAAATAATCCGTTTTTTGCACGTTGACCAGAAACAACTCACTGACGATCGACGGTGTTATTAGATCCATAGCTATAATATAAAATATAGGTTTAGCTCTACAAACAAGGTGAGCGTTTACATGGGGTTAATGGACGGCAAGGCCAGATGCACTTCCCGGAAGGGGCGTGGCACTCAATGTGTTAAGGTGAGACACCCCAGGTGAATAGGCAAAATAAATATTTGAATAGATATCACTATGAAACTTTCCCAGTTTGTTATGTACATAACAACTAAGAAAACATTTATTGCAAGTTTTCTGAGATATTATGTTTATATATGCAAAATAGGCATTACCTAATTAAATATGCACTAATTTGCATATGACGTTTGGGTATAAATACCAACATTGGATGATGCCAGATAAAAAAAAATAAAAATCATTATGTTGACACATAACACAGTGAACTTTGTCCAGAGGGGATGGTGGATATGTCTTTTTATCATCCCATAAATCAGGAAATGCTGTCTACAGTCATAAAAATCTATTTTCGCCAGGTTTTTTTGGTCTAAATGTACTATAAATCAGGCTATGAATGATATATCAACAACCCCCTCTGGACAAAGATGCAGGGTATATATAGGAAGACATGTGGAAAGTATGGTGTGTGTAGGTGCTATGGAAATGGTACATTTATACCCGAGTGTGTAAGAAAAACGCATACAAACTAATTTTTGGGAAAACACCTTCAACGTTCTGTATTGTAAAATGCCATACATCTTTTTTTAAACAGCTATTTACAAACACAATACCTAATCAAACCATTAGTAATAGACAACATAAACACATGCCTGATAACTGATTAATAATAATAATGATGTTATTGAACTGAACAGAACTACACAAAACAGTGTAGTAACAGTGTAGTACCCCCTAATAGGCAAAACAATATTTGAATAGATATCACTATGAAACTGTCCCAGTCTGTTATGTAGTTGCTAAAGAAGGGAGCTAGCCTGTACCAAGTATTCGGGACTGAAAGAAAGTATCGAATCAGTAAACATACAGTATGTCGTAATTAGTTAATTAGCAGTAGGACCTCGTTCATTCATCCGTTTGTGTCAATAGTGTATTACGGTACTCTTCCATGTGTGTGTGCGTGCATGTCATATTGGAGTTGAAGCTGAGCCATTGGCCATTAATTCACTGTCGGGGTTATATTTATTATGGACAGCAGTTGTCAAATCAGTACTCAGCAACTGTCAACTGTCTGCACATGTGTCAATAGTGTATTAACGTTACTATTTTACTGTAGCGTTTTGCAATTTCCCTCTTTCTTATACAGTCGATTTGTTGTTACGCTGATGAATAAAGGAATTAGGTTTAGCTTCGAGACACCGCCTCCGACTCCTTCTTCTCAGCGCTACAATTACTTGTTTAAATTTTTTGTTTTAATCTGATCTGAGAAATGCTGCTCATTTCTCTCTGTTGCCTAGCGGGCCCTGTTTGACAGCGTTACAGATTCTAATATTAATAATAATTAATTGTATTTATATAGCGCTTGTCAAGAACCCAAAGACGCTGACAATAAGCCAAACAAAGAACAGAGAAACATAGAACCAACAAGCAACAGAATTAATACACAAGATATAAAACCAGGAGCAATAAGCAACAATTACAAAAGCCAGTAGGGGAACAATTAGGGAAGTAAGGAAACCGAGGGGAGGGAGTGGGTGTGGGAGGGACAGGAGAAAGTATAGGAAAGGGGAAAAGGGGGGTGGTAGGTTGGAGGAGGGTGGTTATGGGTAGGAAAGGTTGTACTGTATGCTTGGGAGAACGGGCGTTTCATATCGCTTGGTGCTGCTGAGGTGGTAGCTGACTACATGTAATTTATAATAAAATGTGGCAGGGATCTTTTGAGAGGCTATAGCTTTCAGTGGGGTCACTGAAGCTGTGTTATGTGACTGATCACCCTATAATTGATGATGCCCTTTTGACACAGTGAATCCTGAAGGCCAGACATCAGAAACAGGTTTCTATTCGGTAAATGCTGTGTTTCTCAAGTGTATTCTGCTCAATCATAAACCACACTGAATCCTTGACTTGAAACCGACTGAAGTGGTAACAAATTGTGTTTGATCAATTCTGCCCTCAAACCAACATTCTTCCAAAAGTCTCTATGAACAAACAATAGACTGTCTTTTCAAACATTGTAGCTTTCCAGCGGCAAAGTTGAGGAACAAAATACCTAATCAGAGGGCTGGATTCTGCGTGTGAGAGCCAGATAGAGAGAGAGAGAGAGAGAGAGAGAGAGAGAGAGAGAGAGAGAGAGAGAGAGAGAGAGAGAGAGAGAGAGAGAGAGAGAGAGAGAGAGAGAGAGAAAAAAAGAGAATCAAGCAGCAATAAAGTGGAGGGCCAGTACCAGAGCATAATCCATAAACATTGCGCCCCACTGTCCGCTGCTATCTCTTTTGTTTTCACTCGATTGCCCCCGGCTGACAGATCTCTCTCTCTCTCTCTCTCTCTCTCTCTCTCTCTCTCTCTCTCTCTCTCTCTCTCTCTCTCTCTCTCTCTCTCTCTCTCTCTCTCTCTCTCTCTCTCTCTCTCTCTCTCTCTCTCTCTCTCTATCTCTCTCTCTCTCTCTCTCTCTCTCTCTCTCTCTCTCTCTCTCTCAGAAACAGCTGCACCAACGTTTCACCAATTAGAGGGGAGAGAAGGGCCTTGGAAAAAAAATTATAAATAAAGTAAAACCTTTCTGTCTTATAGCTTGATCTCGCCAGCAGCATCCACACCACACCCACCCGCTGTTGGCCCGTGTGCTCCCCACCCACGCCACCATCCTTCAACACACACACACACACACGCACACACACGCACACACACACACACACACACACACACACACACACACACACACACACTGGAGTCTGCATGCGCGTTATGTATGCCTGATTTACAGCACCATTCGAACAAGCTATTTTCATGTCAAGGGGACAGGCTATGTTTGGCCCGAGAAATAACTACTGTACGTAACAAGTGCTCTGAAGTCAAATGAAAATAGTTTGTTATCTGCCTGCCAAGTATGCACTGCAGTGGGGTAAACCTCATGCCTTTAGTATCACAGCCACAGCTTTAGACAGCCTACACTGAAAAAAAGAAATGTTTTTTCACAGGAAATTCACTGTATTATTTTACAGATTACTTTAGTTTTTCTACTAAGTGTAAATGCCATAAAAATACAGTAAATTACCTTTTATAAAAATATTAACCATTAAATAAAGGTTGTAATCTGTAAATGTATTTGATTTTACTGTAATTTGACAGTAAGTATTTGGAAACCATTGATGCCAGACATTTACCATTTTCTTGCAGCTTTTTTTCTTACAGCCTACATTGCTACAACCTACATTGGCTACGGTTAGGCTGCATTGTGATTTGAATTGCATTCTGATCTGAGGAGCCAGACTGCATCCAGAAGTGGTAAGGCTGGGATTGTGATTGGAATTCTCCATAGCGTGGACGCAAATCCAGCCAGTGTGCATAATGGGCATTTAGGATACAGTAAAACAATCTCACAACATCCAGTCAGATCTCAGAAAATGCTTTGAAATGACACGTGACACATAAAGTCACAATAACTGAGTTGTGGGGAAACAGTGCCCTCTTTGCCTTTTCTCTAATATTTTTCATATCGATCAATGACAAGTATTTTATTTGAATTAATTTCCACCGTTGTCCACTGAAATCAATATCGCGATGGGGGACAGCAGCACTTGCAGGCTTTCCCCGCTCATGGGAGGGTGTAGGCATCTCTCTGAGTGCCCTTCTAGTTTGTCATTGTACACATTGAGCGACAGTTTTCTTCTTGACGGTGAAACAATATGCTAAAAAGGTGAATGAAGGACCAGGGAGGTAATGTTATGTCTATCAAAATCCATCTGCAAGACTGGCAAAACTGTTCCCCGCCATTAGACCTTCCTGTAACAGATGTAAGCGCGTGTCAGCCACCGGGCAGACATTTTTAATACGTTCAAAGAAATACTTGTCAGACGCGTTGACCCAGATCCCCTTACAGCTGTCTTTGGCTTCTTGCCTGAAATGGGCACACCCACTGAGATTCAAACGGTAGTGGCCTTCACCTCACTCTTAGCTAAACGCTTTAATATTGCTGAAGTGGAAGAAAATGTCTGCCCAATGACCCAACTGAACCCAACTGTTCTGAAACAGGAATCTCTGGTCAACTTTGAGAAAATGTGGAGACCAGGGGCGGAGCTAGGGGGTGGCTACCTGGGCTCAAGCCCCGGATGTATTCTGAAAAGCCCCGAATCTATTTAAAAAAAAATATATATATATATATTTTTTTACAATTCATCATTGTTACATGAAAATATGTTTGCACCAGATTTAGCAGAAGCTAATTTCCATCTGTGGTCTATCCAGCTGCTAACTGTATTTGAGTGAGTTAAGTCTTGGTGTTATGGTAGACTCAGACCTAAGCTTTAAATCACAATCAACAAGTTGACAAAAACTTAATTCTTCCACCTTAGAAACATAGCTAAAGTACGGCCATTTATAAATCAAAAGGACGCTGAAAACCAGATCCATGCCTTTATCTCAAGCCAACTCGACTACTGTAATGCACTCCTTACCGGCCTCCCGATTAAATACGATGATAACTATTTTATTGCAATGCACTATTGCATTATTTTATTCTATTTTACTAACTATTTTATTGCACTGCACTATTTTACTTTGTATCAGTGAATCATAGACGCCTGGCCATAAGAGCATTCGGAGCATCTCTGCTCTCCCACTATTGAACTTGGGGGAGCAAAGGTATAATCTTGCTCCACCACTTTTTGATTATATGGAAAATATGATATATCCCCCCCCAATATATAAATCTAACCATAACTACGTTATGGTTAACTGAGTTTTATAGTGAAAAGAGCAGCTTTATTGGTCAAGATTGAAGGCTCTATATTGCAGGAAATTGCACGTACAGGTTCATTAAATTAAAAAAAATCTGTCGTGGAGGGGGTCGTGCCTGAGCCCCTCCAAACCACCCCTTGCCTGCCAAAAAAATAAATAAATAAATAAATAAAAAAAAATAAAAATAAAAAAAAAAAGGGGGGCCATCTGGGCTAAGCCCCGGATCTCCTACAATCCTAAATCCGCCCCTGGTGGAGACCCTTTATGAGCCACACACATACTGTACTGTCTGGAGCACATTTCAGTATTACTCATCACAATTTTCACCATAGTATACACAATTGACAATTATATTACACTGAGATCTCTGAGTGTGACTGAAAACTGGAATGTCGTCAGCTGATAAAAACATTTATATATAAACGCAGGCCTGGCAGCTGTTTATCAGGAAACAATAGAACAGTGCCAGTTACCACAGAGGTGTGAGAAGCCAACTTCCTCTGTGATGCAGACAGCTGGGAGAGGGGGATCTAGGATTTTCATTATTAAGGAAATCGGTAAACTTTAGAATGTAATTTTCTATATCAAATATAGCTCAAATTGAACTGCCATTATCACTGAAATGATATGCTCAATGAGGGGAACATAAGGATATTAAACTTGAGTCAAATTCCTAGGTCAATGTAAGAACTATGGTTGTAAACTATGGCAAATATTCAATTGGACAAAGAGTAATTCAACTGGTTAGAATGATATGTTTTCAGGTAAAACCTAATTTAAACTAATGAGTAAAACAGATGGTTGGACCAATATAATTGTCAATTGTGTATACTATGGTGAAAATTGTGATGAGTAATACTGAAATGTGCTCCAGAATCAGACATAGAGTAATATGTGTGTATTGTATTAAACAAATTAATGATTTAATGTGGTTTGGACAAAAAACTATTTGGATAATTAACCATGAGGGCTGGCAACCGTGAAGTTGTTAGGGCTTCCCCTAAGTTCAAAGAAAGAGAGAGGGGGGGGGGGGGGGGGTGAGTCATCAGCCTGTGTGTGGGTGAATGTAACAAGTTCCTAACTGTTTCTTTCCCCTATTATTTCATGCACACTTTATTCATTGCTTTAAATTATTATTTTCTTCTTTCTTATTAAGTTATTTTGTGCATCACTCTGTTTGTTTTCAATTTGATGCAAATTTGCAATGCGTCATCATTTTGTGTTAAATGGCTGCTTAAAGAAAATAATTGGCATGAATAGTTCAAGTGTAAAGTTCAACACACTACTGTGTTAGTAATCATTACTATGTACAGTAATTGGTATGCCCATCTGTAATTTTTTTTGGGCTTTTATTAAATTGTTTCATGATTTCAGCATTTTGTTTTACAATGCAGTTTGCACATCTTAGTTACTTGAACATTCTGGACAGTATTTCTCATTGTGGCAATAAATAAACATGATTTTTTTTTGCATAAAGCAAGTCTACTCATGTCTACTCTCATGTTGATAAGAGTATTAAAACTTGAAAAATATCTGTTTAAGGTAGATTTAGAACAGATACAAAATATGCGATTAATTTGTGATTAATCACGATTAACTATGGACAATCATGCGATTAATCAGATTAAATATTTTAATAGATTGACAGCCTTATTAAAAAGACATATAGCCAAACATGCACTAACAACTCACAGAACCATATGCCATATGCCGGCCAAGAGGAAATGGAATCTAGCTAAGTATCCCTAGCTAAGTCTCCCCTCCCTGTCCCTGTCTCCTGAGCCTTTCAGCCATTGTGTAGTGTGTTGTGTGCCTGGTGCCAGTGTATGGCAGCCATTGAACCTGCGTAGTCCAAGGTTGATTGCTACACAGTGGTGATGAAGGAGGCAATTTCCACCCTACATTGTAAATCGCTTTTGAGTGTATGAAAAAGCGCTATATAAATGCAATGATTCACCCTCCCAAAAGTCCATAAACACTTCTTCCATCCACCTGGACACACGATTGTGTGTCAGGCGTGTACTCCCTAACCTCTGCCATTTTCACGTTTGCTGATTGTTTTATCAGACCTCTGGCTGAACAGCTTGTTAAAGACACAGGTCATAGATCTCTATCTTGGAGTCATTAGACCCCCATCCTGCAGATAGCATATTAGTCACATTTGATGGAGAAGCCGCTGTAAACAAATGTCCCTCATGAAGGAGGCATCCAAGCTATATATTATATATATATCAGTGCATGTGAGCGGATCGGAGCGTGAGCGGCGCGGGGCGCGGAGCGGCCGGTTTTGACGTGAGCGAGGAGTGGGTTTTAAAATGAGTCGGCGCGACGTCCGGAGCGAGAGTTCTCCTCTGCTCCAATCCACTCCAGGCCGCTCACAGTGGTTTAACACTGTTGATGTAATATATACATGCAGTACATTGTCAAAGCAACAGATGGCGATGTACAAACATGAAGGCCATTTTCAACCAATGAGAAGGGTTCAGGCTTCGTCACTGTAGAGACGCCCACCATAGATATCTATGACGCCCACACTCACTATCCTGTTAGAAAAGGTATCGACGCCATTGTTGTTGACGTTAGCTTACATGCTAACGTTAATGGCAGCGACCATAGCATTGTGGCTCGGCTAGCCTATCATCGCTTAATAGAACTAGTGAATGGATAAACAACGTTATTTAACATTGCAGAATGGCTACAATTACAATGCGGCTCAATACAAACAATTGTTAAGGGGCCCAGGGGGTGTAGACTGTTGTAGTTTGAGCTCATTTACACCATGCTCCAAAAAAGAAAAAGAAAAACTGCCGAGCGATCTGGCGCGGGGAGCGGGGAGCGCTCGATTCAAGGTGAGTGGGGAGCGAGCGGAGAGCGACTTGGGGGCGGGGTCAACATGAGCGATTAGCGGAGCGGACCAAGCTTTAAAGAGCGAAGAGCGGATTTCTCGGCCGCGTGGTCTGATATATATATATATATTTTTTTTACAATCACATAACATAGACTTGAGCCCTTCAAATCATTGCATTACTAGCCTTGCTGAGATGGTCCTTACTCACAACATTTTTGTTTCAGGACGATTTCTTCTTTATCTAATAAGAAATACTTAATGTAACTTTTTGGCTAACATTCTGGCATACAGTACATGAGGTACGTGGATTGTATTTAGCCTCCTTAGGGCGACTAAAGAGCAACTACAGTATTTTTTAACACCTCAAGTTCACAATGCATTTGTATTAACAGAGAATCAGATTACTTGACACCTGGATCATTTGTAGAGATAATATATTGTATGATACTGACTTGGAAATCAAACCCACTGATCGCAACAGCCTTCTACAGCCGTCACCCTCTTCCCCAAAACAATAGTATACCCTATAGTTAGTTGTAAAGACCCTTCTGATTTTACTAGAAATATGCATGTCATGAAAGATACTGTACATTTAAATAATGTGGCCACAAAGAACAGCAGAGAGATTGTTGATGTTAAGAGAATAAAGGGTATGCCTATAGCTGATATATTCAGAAAAGTAGGAGAGAGGTTCATGTATTCATTACCAGGGAGTCCCATTGTGCTATAATGATTAAGCCCATTCTGTACAGACATTGGCACATTTTAAAATGTACGGTCCATTTTTAGACCTATTAACCTATTAACTCATTCGGGGCCAAACACGTAATATTACGTGTTTCACCGCCAACGCTTGAGCGTCAAACACGTAATAATACGTTTGTAGATAATTTGATCTTTTCCCTCTGATCCCCATTCTAAACCATCATCCGGATCATTCTATGTGTCCCTGGCTCGTTTGCCTACGTTGGAATTGCAATGACGATCGAATCTCACCAGGTGGCAGTATCGCCTACCTTTTAAACTCAGAAAGAAATGGATCAGGAGAGGCAATGAATGAACTGGACTATCAAGACTCGCTCTGAGGGGGAGGAGCTCTTCCAAAGCAAGCATGTTTATGTAACGATCACAGTGTCTTACTTTACCGGACATAAACCAAGCGTTTTGTAACAATCACATTTTCGGGGTACCCGAATATACCTTTGATTTGGGAGTATTTGGGGTTTCAGGGGATCAACCATAACGGTTTTGGCTTATTGCATATAACACGTTTTATCTCGCGATCTATGGAAAAATACTGGATTATCTTGGAAATGGACGATGTTTAGCGTGTAATAAACTACAGTGTGTAGAAACTCTTTCTTACATGTTGGACTATAAATAGTGTCTGTCAAATGAGCCATACTATTGTCTCCATAGCTATAATATAGAATATACAATAGCTCCGCAAAGATCGGGAAATATCAGGAAAATGGTCATGAAAAGCTTGGCGCTAAACAGTGAAGGATGGGGGAAGCTTGTGGCGCTCAATGTGTTAAGGGGGTTATCTCTTGCGCAACAACAAGAGCAATTTATATTATTTCATGTCCATGTGGCAAGTACAAATATGGTGTTTGGGAAATGAAAAATACATTAGAATACACAGGTTGTTGTGAGGATTGACAATGTTTTTTTTTGCTGTTACTGGGAACCTTTTGTGTTATTTGATTGTGTACAGTGTGATTTATTTTGTAGCACCATACGTTTGAGTTCTTAATCGCATTGTATGCAGTATACACTTTGTACTGTTCTATTATTACCCTATCTGAATTATTGTATGGAGGTGTGGGGAAACACCTATAAAGCATCCTATAAAAAATATGCACACTTAAAGGATAACTCCACTTTTTTTTTAAATTAGCTTATTTAACATCTTCCCTGGAGTTAGACAAGAAGATGCATACCTTTTTTGTCTCTGTGCGTGCATTTTAGCTTTGGGAATAGACGCTCCGTTAGCATAGCTTAGCTTCATCACTGGAAGTGGGGGAGGACAGTAGCCTTACAGTGCCTTACAGTGTATTGCAAGGTCTGACATTGACCAAACTTGATATGCATGACCTTGGTGGGCTCTAGGTCAACTCCTGAAAAGGGGGTCAATGTCAGACCTTGCAATCAAAAGTTAGGGGCGCACTGAAATTATGGCAAGGGTTATTAGCCCCCTAACTTTTGATTACAAAGTCTGACATTGACCCCCTTTTCAGGAGTTGACCTAGAGCCCACCAAGGTCATGCATATCAAGTTTGGTCAATGTCAGACCTTGCAATACACTGTAAGGCACTGTAAGGCTACTGTCCTCCCCCACTTCCAGTGATGAAGCTAAGCTATGCTAACGGAGCGTCTATTCCCAAAGCTAAAATGCACGCACAGAGACAAAAAAGGTATGCATCTTCTTGTCTAACTCCAGGGAAGATGTTAAATAAGCTAATTTAAAAAAAAAGTGGAGTTATCCTTTAAAGAAAAAATAAGAACAATAAGGTATTTAATTAGTATTAATGTAGGTTATTGTGAGCACACATTGCACAATGCATAATTATGCTCTGAAAGTCATGGACTTGGTTGATTTTAAAACAGCACAAATAATGTACAAAGCAATAAATCATTTACTTCCTGGCAACATCCAACAGATTATTATTGTATATAGAGGGGGCCTTTTAAGGGTTTATTGTAATAAGGGGTAGGACCTGATAAGAATCTTGCTTCTTCCTATTCCTTTTTTGATTTTTTTTTACATTTTATTAAACGTTTTGTATTTTGTCTAGGGCTGTCTTAACACTATGATCGCCGGGGACGAGTTAAGACGTCATTCCTAGCCATGCTCATTCTGCCGAAGACGCCGTAACTCGTCTTTGATGTCAATATTTCAAAAATCTGTCATCGAAATCATATTTCCCCTCCGGAGCCCTGAGACACACTGCAAAGCTCCACTCAACTCTCTAGCGGTTCAAGAGCGCCATCTGGTGGCCGATCGGCAGATCGCCAACCGGAAATGAGCCTTTGAACCAGTAGTGCTCATCCATATGTGGTCCGGGCACTCGCTATCGTTAGAGAGACTCCGTCTTGATACAGTGAACATCGATCGGTGCAAATAACTCGAAAAAACAACATGATTTGGACGTATATACTATTATACAACCTGGAAATGGATCGGGCATTTCTCCATCCCATAATAGAAAAAATTCTGTTCCACGCTCATCTGCCAGCGGCGCGAGGAAGCCACGGTAAGATTCAGCATTATATTCTAACGTGTTCCATATAAACTGCTATGATGAACATATGACCCACTCTGGATGAATCATCTAACGCTGCCCACGGAATTATAAACGATCCCCCGCCCATCCGGTCATCATCAGATGATATGTAGTAACTTCTAGAACCACGTCCAGTTGACATTTTTTATCTTGCACAGATTCCTACCAAACTGTATTTGATCATCAATATATTGCATTTAGGGCTATAAATCACGTTCTGAAGAAAGCTGCAGAAAACGATAAAAACATACTTATACTTTATATATATATATATATATATATATATATATATATATATATATATATATATTAAATGGCATGTAATTCAGTGACTTGCTCCTCCTGCAGTATGTAAATGTATTGAGGACAATCCTCTTTCCCCTATGTAATGACTGTTGAGTTTTTATGTCCTTCAATAAATAACTTGAACATTATACTTGCATGGTGGCTACGCATGTGCGACTACCTTCCATAACGAGTCTATATGCGATGGAGACACTGAGGCTGGCGGTGCGTGCCGTGAGCTAGTGGACATTATACAACGGCATGCAAATTTCTCGATTCTGATTGGCTGAAACAGTCAACTTACACGTGGGTATTTTTCATAACCCACGCTCTTGGTCGCAGGACGCGTGAATATTAAAGGCAACCAACTTGTGTTCAGCTTTTCGTTCAGCGTTTCTCTGATTGGCCACACGGCCACGTGACCGCCCTAGCACACGCCCTTATCCGCTGAGAGACGCGGCAGACGCGCAGAGAGTGAGCTGGGATCATTTGGTGGTCGAACCAGTTCAGACAGAGGTGTTTATTTATATTAATAAACATATCTACTAGAAACACTGGTGTTCTGTTGTGTGACTGTGCTAAATTCTTCCACCACATGACCGACATTTGACATATCAGTACACCTCCTATCTATAACGCTGCCACCACCCACTTCAATGACAGAGCTCTCATATTTGCGAATGCATAAACTATATCTTAAATTATGTGTCTAATATGGCTGTCGCGAAGTAATTGATAAGCGACAGCCATATTAGACACATAGCCATAATTTAAGATATAGTTTATGCATTCGCAAAATATGAGAGCGCTGTCATTGAAGGGCTTCTACATCTACAACGGAGCACGGCCGCTGCTGCGTCAAGCCGGCGGCGGCGCACGGAAGCCGGGGACAAACCACCGCGTCGCCCCGCTGGCGCTTCAGCAGCCTCCATGGGCGAAATAACATATAACGTTACAGCGTACAGTTCCACACTGATGTACAGTGAGTGTCTAATATGGCTGTCGCGAAGTCATTGATAAGTGACAGCCATATTAGACATAATTTAAGATATAGTTTATGCATTCGCAAAATATGAGAGCGCTGTCATTGAAGGACTTCTACAACGGAGCACGGCCGCTGCTGCATAGAGACATAGAGCACTGGGTTTTATCACTGGAGATATATTTCTCACTCACCATTGTATTTTGCGCCATCTGACAATATCATAATGATGTGTTTTCTATATTATATCCACAATCATTCATCTAAAAAATTGTATGGGCTTTGTTTATACTTCAGAAGTGATGTACAGTGACAAATCGTCACAGCAGTATAGTTTGTTTATACTTCAGAAGTGATGTACAGTGACGAGTGAATCTGGTAGTTGGTTGTTAAAAACGCGAAACATAATAGCGTTACGCTTTCTAGTTCAGCGCATTTCATAATCAGTCAGCAGCGCTCCACTGCTGCCGCAGCTGAACACAAGTTGGTTGGTACACAAGTTGGTTGCCTGCGCTGCCTCTTGATCCTTGGATTTCATTTGGGACGTGGGACCGACGGCTGCCGCTTGGCTGCCGGCTAGCGGCAAAAGGGGGCGGGGGGTCGCGGCCAATCAGAGAAAAGCTGAACACAAGTTTGTTGCCTTTAATATTCACGCTCCCAGGACCTGCCCACAACCGCATCACTATCAATGCGCGTTCGTGGTTTTAGCAATTAAAGCAAGATGGCGGACAAACCGGACAGGAAACATTACAAAAGGATAATGGTGATAGGGTCATAAAGACTAAATGAAAAACGATTCTGTCACGGCAAATGTCTTAGTTGCTTAAACAATGTTGGATGATGTAATTGATGGGTCATGAGTCATTGTGGAACAAAATAAAAATCAGGCAAATTGATTGATTGATTAATTGCAATTTTATTTTTATTTTTTGTTACCTACTTTCTATAGAAGCAGCTGGGAGGTGCACTGTTTTAAGTGAGCGTGGACTATTGAATTGATTGATTGATTGCTAATTTTATTACTGTACACCTTGTTTCCAACTGGTTAAGTTTAGGCCCTCTTTCGAAGTTGGTTAAGGTTAGAGTTTGTCTTTAGAGCAGGGCGATAGACCACCAGCCCTGATTCCAAACTCTAACCTTAACCAAATTCGAAAGAGGGCCTAAACTTAACCAGTTGGAAACAAGGTGTACAGTAATAAAATTAGCAATCAATCAATCAATCAATCAATCAATTCAATAACCCACGTTCACTTAAAACAGCGCACCTCCCAGCTGCTTTTATAGAAAGTAGGTTTAAAAAAAAAAAAAAAATTATATCTTATAGGGCAAAGAACCCCCCCCCCCCCCCCCCCCCCCCCCCTATATAGGGCAAAGAAAACTTTTTTTTAAATTTGTTTGACCTACTTTCTATAGAAGCATCTAAGAATGAAGTTCTATAGAAAGTAAGTTAAAAACTAAAGAAAAGTTGGATGTGTTAGTTTGTTTGATGTCTAGGTGAAATCAGTCGCGGCTGGCCACCGGGGGCGCTAGGGCGCCGACCCACCTGTTAAATGAGAGAAGAAGAAAAAAAACTTTTTTGTTTTTTGTTTTATAGCCCTATAAATAATATAAACATGTTTAAAATGAATAATATTTACTCATTTTAAGTATGTTTGTGTTTCCAATGCACAATATAACGTTAATATATAAAATAAAAAATACTCGTTTTCCTGAACAGGAAGTGACTCACTCCTGCCGCATTTCTCCTGCCGCATTTCTCCTAGCCGTATTTCTTGGCCCGGGCTAGACGCAATAGCGCTCTGAGTGCGCGTCACTGTTTGATCGCTGTATCCGTCGCAGCCAATCAGTGCGTAACGCGCTGTGCGTTGAAATATGATGTATTATGTTGGAAACCGGGCGCAATTTGAAGCGGTCTAAGCAGCAGCGTCAAGAATTTCCGTAGCCGCATTTCGCGGAAACGCTCTCTGATTGGCCGACGTCAGTTTTTTTTCCGTAGCAGCATTTCGCGGAGACGCTCTCTGATTGGCCGACGCCACTTTTCTATGTTCCAATTTTAGGTTTTCTAGCTTGGTAGAGATAGTTGTGTTGTTGTGAGATGCAGCTATTTGTCTTAGAGCGTGACTGCAAGTTCTTTCGACGGTTAAGCTTAGGCACTCTTTCAAAGTTGGTTAAGGTTAGAGTTTGTCTTAGAGCATGGCGATAGAACGCCAGGTAGTTTGCAGTCTGTTCGACGCGGAAATGGACAAAGAAATCAAGTACTTGTTGTTGTTGTGTGGTGCTAACAGCTAACAAGCTATATGGCGGATGCAGTCTGAACAGTGGACAGTGGTCTGGATATACATCATCAACAGCGGAGTATACACTTTATCAAGCCCACCACGTTTCAATTAAACAAAGTGAGTTTATGCTGTTGTGTTGTGATGCAGCTATTTGTTGTTAGCTCACACAGTACTTGTTGGCTATAAGCTATATATGGATGCAGTCAGTGTGGAGGGACATGCATGGACAATGGACATCAACACAGTCTGGATGGAGTGGATATACTTTATAAAGCCCTTCTGCCTGCTGTCAACTTAACAACAACAAGGTAGATTTGCGATATCGCTCTCTCTCTCTCTCTCTCTCTCTCTCTCTCTCTCTCTCTCTCTCTCTCTCTCTCTCACTCTCTCTCTCCTCATTATTGATCAAGTAGGTGCAGGTGTGGTGTTCAGCGTGGCAGCTGATCTGACGTCTGTGGGCCTATTACATCAGAGATATAACCCGCCCCAGATATGGAGAAGCTGTTACCTCTTGTTACCAGTTAGTCGTGTTACTTTGCTCGTATTCCCTATTCTGATACTTCTAGTTGTTCACCTGGGCCCAGGAGTTCAAAACTTTTAATCCCTATAGGGCCTATCTGATCCGATCAGATATTTTTTTTTGTGATCCAGGATCAGACAACTCGGCCAGATTTTGTCCCGGTATTTCAAAGCAATCCAGGATATGGTTTACCCTGATCCAGATTCAGACTTTTCAAGATTACTACCGATCTCCATCTAGTGGATATGGAAAAAAATAAATATAAGGACCACATTGCAGAGACATCTATAATGTCTAATTATATTGGTAAATACATAAAGGACATAAAATTGTAATGGAATTGTAATAAAAAAATAAAATACTCCCACTAGGGTAACAACAAAAAAACATTAATTCAAGGGCAGCTGGATCATCCAGACGTGCTTTAAGGAGTTGAATTCTAAGTGAGATTTCAGTTAGCTGAAGGTGATGAGTGATGACAGATGGACTTTTTTTTGTTGAATTTTGTATATCTGTGATTGACAATCTTTGTTGTGATACTTTTATGAGCATAAACATTTATGTCATCAGCATTTGGTTGAAAACAAAATAGGCCACCATTAATGTGACCAAAAAAAATTGTTTGTCGTTAAGGCTAAGAATTGTGTATTATTTCAGTTAACAAACTTTGCCATCTTATTTACTGTATATTGAAACATATTTTTCAATGAATTGTATAGTACATTTTGCTCTGGTAATCCACTGGAAATCCACCCCTCTGGTTGGATCAAGATAATCCAGTTTTTTGGGATCAAATTGATCCCAATCCTGTGTTGTCGGTTTGAAATACCCGTTTTGAAGATTTGATCCAGATTAAAGCTTGGATTTGATTTCCTGATCTGATCGGATATCAAAGTGATCCTGATCTTGTTTTTTGGTTTTGAACTGCCCACAAACCAAATCTGATCCGATCAGATAGGGATTAAAAGTTTTGAACTCCTGGGCCCTGGATCTCATGTTCTTTGACCTAACTCTGTGCTCTCGTCCTCTCTTCCCAGCCTGCTTGGTGAAGTCCTGGAGACACTAGCTGGCTCACAAGGAACTGCTCTGAACCCCTGCCTGTCTGACGATTCTCTGTGCTCTACTCCGTCTGGCTGACTCTCCCGTACCCGCTCTGACCCCTGCCTGTCTGACTCTCCCGTACCCGCTCTGACCCCTGCCTGGCTGACTCTCCCGTACCCGCTCTGACCCCTGCCTGTCTGACTCTCCCGTACCCGCTCTGACCCCTGCCTGGCTGACTATCCCGTACCCGCTCTGACCCCTGCCTGTCTGACTATCCCGTACCCGCTCTGACCCCCGTCTGGCTAACTCTCCCGTACCCGCTCTGACCCCTGCCTGTCTGACTATCCCGTACCCGCTCTGACCCCCGTCTGGCTAACTCTCCCGTACCCGCTCTGACCCCTGCCTGTCTGACTATCCCGTACCCGCTCTGACCCCTGCCTGGCTGACTCTCCCGTACCCGCTCTGACCCCTGCCTGGCTGACTCTCCCGTACCCGCTCTGACCCCTGCCTGGCTGACTCTCCCGTACCCGCTCTGACCCCTGCCTGTCTGACTATCCCGTACCCGCTCTGACCCCTGCCTGTCTGACTATCCCGTACCCGCTCTGACCCCTGCCTGTCTGACTATCCCGTAACCGCTCTGACCCCCGTCTGTCTGACTATCTTGCCCCCTCGCACACCCTGGACTATATGAGTATCTCCCCTGTGTATCGACCCCTGCCTGGACACTGACCATTCTTATTAAATATACCCAATTGGGTTTTATCCAGACCTGTCTGCCGTTTCTCTTTGTCTGCATATTGGGTTCCAAACTAAAACCGTGATAGCACTGATGCATCATTTTACTCTGTCGATTATATTTTACTCTTTTTATTATTGTCTATTTTTTAAACTGAAATAGAATCAAACCATAAACAAGGTGGCCTATTGGGATGTTAGATCCTAATGTGAAAAACTGTGATTTTATATGTCTGCACTTTATGTGCCCATGTCTTTTTTCTGTTGTGAAGCACTTTGAGCTGCAATTATTGTATGAAAGGTGCTATACAAACACAGTTCATTATTATTAGTATTATTATATTACTATCTCTAAACTATGTTACAGATCAGTGGTTAATCGACCAATCAGGTGGCTGGGTCAGGCCTACCCGTTCTATGGTATTCAACCTTGATTCTACATTTGAGGATGGGGCATTGCAAATTGATGGATACAACATTTTTAAGGACAGGAATGCATTTGGGGGAGGGGTTGCTTTTTATATTCAGAATCTTATTCCAGTGAAGATTAGGGAAGATTTAATGAATAATGAAATTGAAACATTATGGCTGCAAGTACACTTGCCTCATTTGAAGCCTATGTTGATCGGTTGCTGTTATAGACCACCTAGTGCAAATAATGTGTATCTAGAACAAATATTTGACATGTTGGACCAAGTGTGTGATTTGAGTAATGAGATTTATTTTATGGGTGACCTTAACATCGATTGGTTTTCATTGAAATGCCCATTGAAAAAACGACTTCTAACAGTAGCAAATGCATGTGGTCTATCACAGGTAATTAACAAACCAACTAGGATATGTTTGAAAAATTATGGTAACCAGGTCTCCACCTGCATTGATCACATTTTTACTAACAATGCGGAGCTATGTTCCAAGGCGGTATCTGTAACTGTTGGTTGTAGCGACCATAACTTAATTGCTATTGTGAGGAAGACTAAAATGCCAAAACTGGGACCTAAAATAATTTACAAAAGATTGTATAAAATGTTTAATCAAGACAGCTTTGTGAAGGATGTTGAAAATCTATGTTGGTCAAAGGTGTTGAGGGAAAAAGATCCTGAAAAATCTCTATGGGAATTTGATACAATTTTTATGCCACTTGTTGACAAACATGCACCATTGAGAAAGTTTACCGTCAGAAGCGTCAGAACACCATGGTTGGATGATGAACTAAAATAATATATGATAGAACGTAATCGAGCTAAATTAATAGCAAATACATCAGGTTATAAATCAGACTGGGAGGTATATTGTAAATTAAGAAATGTTGTTACAAAATGTAATAAAAAGAAGAAGAAATTGTATTATGAAAATAGGGTTAATTATATAAAAAATTACAGTAAATTATTATGGAATACTCTAAATGAAATAATGGGCAGTAATAAGAAACCTACCCCATCCTTTCTAGAAGCAGAAGGACAATTCCTCACCAAACCAGTTGAGATTGCTAATCATATTAACAATTATTTTATTGGAAAAGTAGATAATTTAAGGAATAATATGCAAACAATAGATAATGAAAAATCTTATTTATTAATAAAGAATAAAATAATGAAAGATAAAAATTGTAAATAAAATGTTGATAGTGTGACTATAAGTAATGTAGAACATATGTTAAGTACCACTAAAAACAAACCACCAGGTGTTGACGGTCTTGACGGGAAACTTCTGAAATTGGTCCCTGATTTAATTGCCCCTGCTATCTGTCATATTATAAATCAATCCTTTAGTGAATGTTTGTATCCGCAACAGTGGAAAACTGCCAAAGTAATACCACTGCCAAAAAATTTGAAATTGCCATTCTCAGGATCTAATAGTCGTCCCATATAATAAGTAAGTTTACTGCCAGTTTTAAGTAAACTGATGGAAAGAATAGTAAGTGAACAGATTAAATGCTACTTTTCTTTTAACACATTGACCACTGATTTTCAACATGCATATCGTGAAGGACATTCAACAGCGACTGCTTTAACCCAAATGACGGATGATTGGCTGAAAGAGATAGATAAAAAGAAAATGGTTGGAGCTGTCTTGCTTGATTTTACTGCAGCATTCGACATCATAGATCACAAATTCTTACTTAAAAAACTTGAATGTTACGGTTTCTCCTCATCTGCACTATCTTGGATGCAAACTTATTTAGCAAACCGGAAACAAATAGTTTTTTTTAATGGGAGTTACTCAGAAGTTAAAACGGTAAGGTGTGGAGTACCCCAAGGAAGTTGCCTTGGGCCTTTGCTCTACACCATATTTACAAATGACATAAATAATGACATAAATAAGTCATATATTTCTATGTATGCGGATGATTCAACGATTTACACATCAGCCTCAACAGCCAATGAATTAAATACGCTCCTAAAGGCAGAGTTGCAATCAGTGATGGAATGGATAAAGAATAACAAACTAGTTCTAAACATATCAAAGACAAGTAGCATAATTTTCGGTTCCAACCATACTCTAAGAACGAACCCAGTCTTGAAACTTTTGATAAGTGATGTTGTAACTGTGGCCATTATATGGTTTCATCATTTATATGATATTTCAGTTTGTAAGTGTAATATTTGAGAATGTATTTATGTTTCATTTCTTATTTTCTTTATCATTTAATTTGCTACAATTTATAATATATTCATTTTGACGTCTGGTCATATATGGTGTCCCGTTAGGCTGCTGTCGCGTTTTTACCTTTGGAACTGATTAAGACACCTGCGGGATGGTCGGAGACTGGGACTGATTAAGACACCTGCGAGCAAGCGGCAGGAATGGACAGAGACGAGTTGTACAGGCTCTCTAAATTCTAAGAGTGTACCACTATGTGTAGTGTACCACTATCAAGACTGTTACCAAGAACAGAAGAATAAGACCCCTTTTTATGTAGCATGCAGCCAACGAGGTATTTTATGTTTGTTTGTATTTTGCTTTTCTGATGTGTTGTTTTCATACCGTGTATATTATTGTTTGTGTTGACCTGACGCGACGTATGTTTCTGTTTAAGTTTTCACGGTGGATTGGAGGACCAAGCCTTTAATAAACCCGTCGAAAGGAAACCACTTGTGTCTGCAGTGCTTGGAAGGAGTTACAGATGTGGTAATTAATCAAGTCCAGGAGACTAAACTCCTAGGGGTAACATTAGACAGTAAATTGTCATGGTCACACCATATAAACAATATAGTAGTGAACATGGGAAGAGGGATTTCTGTTGTTAAAAGATGTGCTCATTTGTTACCACTAAATTCTATCAAACAGGTAATTCAAGCTCTGGTTTTGTCAAATCTTGACTATTGTCCTGCAGTATGGTCGAATGTAACGACGAATAAACTGAAAAAATTACAAATGGTATAAAACAAAGCAGCGCGTATAGCGCTTCGCTGTGAGTACAGAACTAATGTTGCAGCGATGCACAGTTGTTTAACTTGGTTACTTGTCAAACATAAATTACTCTGCTCACTCCTTGTATTCACTAGGAATATTCTTGTTACAAAGATCCCCTCAATTTTATATAACAATTTATCTATAAGTCTTGACAGACACAACCATTCCACCAGACATGCTTCTGCACGAGGTTTTACACTTCCAAAAGTGAGGTTGAATGCAATGAAGCGAACTGTCATGTTCCGTGGTATGCAGGAATGGAACTCTCTTCCCAGACATGTTAAGCAGGAGAATAGTAAATGTCGTTTCAAAATCGTGGTAAAACAACATTTTCAACCAAAGAAATTGACATTCCCTAATAGATAGTGTGTACGTAAATGAAAATGTATGTGTCTGATAAAGAGATAGGTATATATGGATGAAAAGGCATGTGTCTGATAGGGATATATTATTAAAATATTGTATAATTGGCTGATATGAACATAGATAATGTATGTAAAAGCTAAATAGTATATTATGCTGTATTGTATTATGAATTAATTATGAGTAGGTATTATTGTATTGTATTATGAATTCATAAGGCGTATATATTGTTGTATTGTATTATGAATTTGATTAGGGTTTTTATTGTTGTTTTAATTGTCTGTATGACATGTAAATGTTGTGAGTGTATAAGTCTGTAACTGTATTTTATGTGTTATGGACCCCAGGAAGAATAGCCCCAGCACTGTGGCTAATGGGGATCCAAATAAACTTATAAACTTATATGAACATCATTGGCCTATACTGATATAATGATGGCAATTACACAATAAATATCTAATAACATGTAATATTATAAGCAACAATAAAGAAGCTTGGAGTAGTTACATTAACTGGCCAGGCGTATAGCCTATCAAATTCCCATGGCTGGTCATTTAACTCATAGACATTTGTAAAATAAATATGCTCAGTAGAGCAGAAATCTCTGCAGGCGGCATGCACGCACACACACACACACACACACACACACACACACACACACACACACACACACACACACACACACACACACACACACACACACAAGACCTCTGCATGCTACAGAAACTTCAAAGCAACCGCAACACAACATCGACAAAGCAACGGTGTTGCAGACATTCTGCCTTTATGCTTCTGCAACATCGACGCGCAAAGTTAGTTTAACTAAAGTTAGTTTAGGTTCGTGTTAACGTTAGATAATGTACAAAATAAACGTATTTCCGGTGCTTTTAGACGTCGCTCTTTTATTTTGAAATCCCCTGACCGGAAGTGTTATAGTGTCTGTTGCTAGCAGCTTAACTTCTGTCGCCCGTTTCTGTGCTTTTCGAGCTAACGTAACATTAGTCTCCAACGGAGAGGAGAGAAAGATCTCGGCTCACATGCAGCTCAAACTACCTGTTGGAATAAATTAATTGATTGATGTTTAACTTGTCCCTGTGTGTGTCCAGTCATTTCGACTAGCAAACGTTGTATTTAACGTTACCTCAGGATACCATTGTATTTAGTTGGTTAGCTATGTAGCTAATGTGGATAGCATTTTGAATAGCACCAATGCTAGCTGGCTGGCTACAGCTTTATTTACTAAATTATGGAGGCTTTTTAATCGTCAAGGTAAGAGAGGATTTGTCATGATCAACTGAAGGCATATGCTATGGAACAATATGTGCTTGGGTTTTCAGAAAAAGGCCAGCTATGTGACGCTAATTATTTAGCATCAACGCTGGCTGGTTACAACAATGGAGGATGGTATTCTCTGCGGGACCAAAATTATTCTATGACAGCCCCGCCCCCATTCGCTAACCAACCAATCACTGCTACGCAATATCAACGCAACGGTTGTTTAGATTAGATTTGGGTGAAAGGTACGCAACATCCTCGCAACACAGTCTACAAGACCCTCTGCAACAAACGCGTTGAAATCGCGCTGATGTTGTGTTGAAGTTGCTTTGAAGTTGCTGTAGCATGTAGAGGCCTACACACACATGCACGTGAACGTTGGAGTGTGTACAATGATGGAAATTAAATCAAATAATATAGTTGCCATTGCCCAATGTAAACAATATCCATGTGAAAAAAGCTCCTTGGGCGGCTGTGAACATACACAGAAAACATTAGTCTGATCTGCCCAGCAGCGCCTATGCGAGATTAGTTAGAGTCTGTCTTGCAGACAAACAGACATGACCGAAAACATCATCTCCCCTGGTGCATTCACGCCCACGGAGATGATTAAAGGACACATTGATGATGCATTGCATGGCATGTCTGACAGTAAACATTCAGCATTAGTTGTCGAAGACATGTAAGAGAGAAACATTTCAGATCAATGGTTCCCTAAAAGCTGCAGAAACATTGCACCTGCTCTTCACCGCACTTTTGACCCAAAATGATAGGGCGCATACTTCATACTTCAGTATGCACGGTGGTGCCTCACACACTGATGCTTCACAGCAAGAAGGTCCTGGGTTTGAATCCCGCTTGCGGACCAGGTTGCTGGGTTGCCAGGTAGCCAGGCGGGGTATATCCCGGGGCTTTCTGTGTGGAGTTTGCATGTTCTCCCCGTGCTCACAAGGGTTTCCCTCCAGACTAAAAGGGTTAAACCCAATGGAAAAACATGCAGTTTGTCACGTCCCTGACGAAGACCGACAGGAGCACTTGGATTATCTGCTCCTGGCTGCCCTTTGGGGGGAGGACGACGCGATGGGTCAAGCGCAGAGAGTACATTTCATTGGCGACCCAAAAGAAAAAGGGTGTGTGTTCCTATGTGTGTCGCACATCTTGCATGTGTGTGTTCGCTGCATGACAATGTGTGTGTGTGTGCTACAAATAGGGCCCATACTGTACCTCAACCTCACCCAGCACGTCACTTTCCCCATCCATGTCAAAGGCCATATCCTTGACCAGGTCTGCTCTGTCAATCCACCAGTATTCAACATCCATTGATTCACCTCCATTTCCTCTGTCAAATCACAATACCGCATCCAGTTCAATATTTTATCCCCAGCCCCACATCCACACCTTTCCAAAATAACCTTCCAAAATACAAAATCAATTTCCTCCCACTCTCAGATCAACTCTCTCCAATGCTCTCCCCCTGAAACCAGCCCTCACCTCACCCGATGATCAATGCCAAATAACCTCAACACCGCCCTGAGTCTGCCTCCCTCAACACACTGGCCCCTCTCAAAACTAAAACCATCTCCTTCAACACCTGTGCACCCTGGTTCACACCTGAGCTCTGCACAATGAAACAGACTCGCCGCTAACTGGAACGACTCACTCAAGAAAACATAACTCACTGTCCACCAAGAAACCTACAAACTCCACCTCTCTCCGCTTACAAAGATGCCCTCGCATGACTCCAGCCGTAACCCCCATGTCTACAGTGATCAACCTCCTCAAAACCCCATACCGACACCCTCTCCATCTCTACCCCTGAACAATGCAACTCATTCCTTCAATGTTTGGCAGACAAAACCACTATTAATAAATCACTGTCCCCTGTGTCTGACGGACCCAGCAGCCCCTATTCCAGCCCCTCTTCTCTCCATCCCTCTTGACACATAGATTATGTGGTGAAAAAGGCGAAACAGCGCCTCTATCACCTGAGACAGCTAAGGAAGTTCGGAGTCGGGGAAGATACTCCACTCCTTCTACTCCGGGGCTGTAGAGAGCATTCTGACTGGAAACATCGCTGCCTGGTTTGGAAACAGCACGGCACAGGACAGGAAGGCACTCCAGAGAGTGGTGCGCTCAGCTGAGCGTACTACGGGTATTGCACTACCACCCCTGCAGGACTTATATAAAAGGACAGGAGGTGCAAATCCAGAGCCTGCATAATTATGAAAGACCCTCACCACCCCAACAACAGCCTGTTCAAGCTGCTGCGTTCAGGCAAGCGCCTATACGGTCACACGCTGCAAGGACAGAGAGACTCCAACTCAGCTTCTTCCCCCAGGCCATCAGAACACTGAACACTGAACTCTCCACTCACAAATACACATGAGCACACACACACACACAGACACACACACACACACACACACACATGCACACACACACACACACACACACACACACACACACACACACACACACACACACACACACACACACACACACACACACACACACACACACACACACACACACACACACACACACACACACACACACACACACACACACAGTTGCATAGTAGATAATAGTGTATATAAGAACCAGTTTCTCAGGAACCCAGCATGTCTTTTTTTTACCATGCATATCTTGTGTCTTATCTATTTAATTTTTTCTATGCCTATTTTATTCTATTTTATTATTGTATTTTGTACAATCAATGCGGGCAACACCACCCGCATTTCACTGTATGCCCTGGTATGTATGTGACAAATAAACCTCTTGATTCTTGATTCTTGTGTAAACTGATCAGCTCATCCAAACCCACAACCTGCTCCCTCGACCGCCTCCCCACCCCCCTGCTGAAGGCACGCATGCCTGTCCCATGCCCCTACCTCACCAACCTCTTCAACTCCTCACTGTCCCATGGAATTTCCCCCTCCGTCTTCACCACATTCCTCCAAAAACCTGGTCTCGATCCATTCTGCGTCAAGCCACTCTCCACTCTCCCCTTCCTCTCAACGACCCTGGAACGCCTTGACGCCACACGACTCCAAACCCACCTGCACTCCAATTACCTATTTGAACCCCTCCAGTCTGGTTTTTGCCCACTTCACTCCACAGCACAGAAACTCCACTCCTGAAAATACTCAATGACCTCCCAGTGGCGGCCGGTGGGTTTCGCCACTAGGGGGCGCTATACCAAACATTTTTTGCAAAATGCAAACATGTACAGTACAGTACCACGCAACACTCATTGCCAGACGTGAGCGATTCGACTCACGCTCACGGCAATGAATCGGCTCTTATGAACGAGTCGCTCAGCTGTTACTACAACAACACACAACCAGTCAAATAAAGTATAGTCTAGACTCTAATTCACAACTTGAAACACAATATATAAATAGAAAAGTTAGAAACAAAACTCGCCCGTCTACAAACACAGGCAGATCTCTCCCTCTCTCCTTCTCTCTCTCACACACAGCGCGACGTGGAATCGATTCGTTACACAATCAGACCTATTATATACCAAGAATAACTTCAGTATGAGTACAGGGCTGTACACATATTTTGCATATTGTTAAACGAGCCAAGGCTAGCTATTAAACTATCGATATGAATCGAAAATCTGGGACCCTGATGTAAACAAGACAAACGTCTTTCTCTGGTCTGCATCCCCTTAACAATTGTGTGTATTGAGCCGTACTGTATTGTACCCATTCTGCAATCTGTTAATAAAGTTCTCATTCATTCATTCAAACATAGACGATCTCTCTGTCTCTCGGATCAATCAAATCAAATAATTAACACATGTATGTTGTCATTTTAAACAACTCACCATTCATTCATTATGCATCAGCAGCATCAGAGAGCATTTTAGTAGTTACATTTTCAACAAGATTGCTGCTATTTAAACACTTCATGGAAACGGGGTAACGTTAACCTTATGTCGACTGTAGTATTGTATGACCTCGACATAACGTTTAAATGTATGTTGTCATTTTAAACAACTCACCATTCATTCATTATGCATCAGCAGCAACACAAACACGCACAGCTCTCTCTCTCTCTCTCTCGCTCTCTCTCTCTCTCTCTCTCGCTCTCTCTCTCTCTCACTCTCTCTCAGATGATGTCAGAACCATTCAATAATAAACACATTTGTAAAGCTCGTTATTTTAAACAAGTTACCATTCATTGTCTGAGTGGTTATGTCCCACATGCAGCGAAATTAGAGAGAGAGAGAGAGAGAGAGAGAGAGAGAGAGAGACAGAGAGAGAGAGAGAGAGAGAGAGAGCGAGAGAGCGAGAGCATTTTACTAGTAAAGTTACATTTTCAACAAGATTGCTGCTATTTAAACACTTCATGGAAACAGGGTAACGTTAACCTTATGTCGACTGTAGTATTGTATGACCTCGACATAACGTTTAAACGTTAACTTTACTCCGTTTCCATGCAGGAATTATAAAAGTGGCCGGCTAACGGAGCTAACAGCTAGCAGTACTGTAACGTTACATTATGCGGCATCAGTAGACAACGTATCATGTATTAAACTAGAGTTAAGATCGCTAATCTACCTTGTTGTTGGCTTGTTGTTGTTGATAAAGTATATCCACTCCATGGCATTGTCCATCCAGCCTGTGTTGATGTCCATCCATTGTCCATACATGTCCCTCCATGACTGCATCCATATTATAGCTTGCAAGCTGTGTGAGTGAAGAGCTGTGCATTTGTCCATGTCCGCCTCGAACAGCCTGCAAACTACCTGGCGTTCTATCGCCATGCTCTAAGACAAACTCTAACCTTAACCAACTTTGAAAGAGTGCCTAAGCTTAGCCTCAGTGTAGTTACTTGCTGTTGTTGTTGACGAGTCAACTGAACTGCTCTCTGTAAGCCAACCCGAGAAATGCGGCTATGGAAAAAAACTGGCATCGCGTCGGCCAATCAGAGAGCGTCTCCACGAAATGCGTCTATGGAAAATTCTTCACGGAAGTTCACGCGGCTGGGCTAGACCGCTTCAAATAGCGCTCGGATTCCAACATAATAGTCATATTTCAACGCACAACGCCGCATGCACTGATTGGCTGTGACGGAGACAGCGATCAAACTGTGACGCGCAGTCAGAGCGCTATCGCTTCTTGCCCGGGCGAGAAATACGAAAAAATAAAAAAAAACGTCACTTCCTGCCCATGAAAACGCTGTTTTTTTAATTTAGATAATAACGTTATATTGTGCATTGGAAATACAAACATACTTAAAACGAGTAAATATGATTCATTTTAAACATGTTTATATTATTTATAGGGCTATAAAACAAAAAACAAATTTTTTTTTTTTTTCTTATTCTCTCATTTAACAGGTGGTTCGGCGCCCATAGCGCCACCAGTGGCGAGCCGCCACTGTGACCTCCTCACCTCTGCTGACACCAGAGCCCTTGACACCCATGCAACACTAGACATGTTTTGCGAAACATTAAATATCGTTGGAACTGTTTGTGATAAAAGCTTTTTTTTTGTTATTGTATCTGAATCGGGCGAATCTCTTCTTTCCGCCTACATTGAGAGTATCTCTCTATGTCACCCACATAGTTTGGCTGAGTGCATAAGTTCGACTTAGAATTTACAAACATTTTTAAATACAGATCCAGCACTGAAAAACCAAACCTCTACTGCGCCTCTACCACTCCTTCACCAGTCCACTCCAAACTGATTTTGTGACTCCTATTGTTCTGGACCGGGCCAGATTTCACACCTCCACTGCCTCCCACAGCCAAATTTGTATTCGTCCCAAACGCCCCAGCTCCATCCGATTCCTTAGCTTTGTAACCCTTTAGTGAATTTAGTGAAGCCTGTCAACTTCGAGAGGATGTAATCAGAGCCAGCCTAATTGGACCACATACCACTTTAACCTTTAGAGGTCATGGTTCGAGGGTCAAACGCTCCCAAGCACTGGAATACACAAACGTCAAATAGAATGTGTCACTTTACTTTTGACAATTTAACACACTCAATATCAAATACTTTACTCAAGCCAGCCATTACGTCTACAAAAGTACTATTTTATCGGAGTATTTGTACTTGTGTATAACAGTGTACTTCTTCTACCACTGGATTCGTGCTTCCAGCAGAGACAAGACTCCTACAAATAACTGAACATCCCACAGGCACCTCTGTGGGAAGGGGGGGGGGGGGGGGGGGGGGGTGGAAATCAGTGCATACTAATCACAGTCTCTAGACAGTTGGGGATGTCTCCACCATCCGCTCTGCTCTCCAGCAAATTACACACAGATGAAACAGATGAAGCGATAAGCGGTGGGCAGAGATGGGGAGTCACAGATTACAGGTGATGGGTTGTAATGTAATTACAAAACAAATTTGAAACTGTAATCTATTCACCCTGCCCCCCCCCCCCAGTTCAGGGATCCCACCGGCAACCTTCCGGTCAGACGCCCACCTCTCCATCCTTTTTTTTTTTTTTTCACTTTTTTCTCCTCCATTTTTCTATTTTTCTCCCATCCCAATTTAGCCGTGCCAATTCTCCCCTCCCCTGTCTTTATCGTTGCTCGCATGTGCCCCCCACTGGCCGGTCGTATGGAGGATAGAAGCCTTGCGTCACATGTCCCCTCCGATACATGTGGAGGCAGCCAGTCACATCTTTTCACCTGCCAGCGCGGACTCTCATTGGCGAGGAGTAACGTGTGGGAGGCTCACACTGCCATTTTCCTGTCTCTGCTGTGCAGGCGCCCCCTGACCGACCTGTAGGAGTCGCTGTCCACAACGTCCAGATTACCGCCCATCGACTTCCCACCCGCTAACTCTGCCAATTGAGTTAGTATGACGGCCGGCCCAAGCCGGAGGCAACGCCGACAGCCGGATTCGATACCGGTGTCTCTTGCGTTGGTGACGAGCTTCAATGTCCGCTGCGCCACCCAGCCGCCGCCACCTCTCCATCCTTTTTAGGCTATATTGCTCCCTGCATATGACTGTGAATAATAAATGTGTGTACAGTGCATAAATTGAACAAATTGTTCATTTAACAGCATATTCTGTGCGATTGTTCAAGACCAGCGGACCAAAAGTGAACTGAAGATAATCACATTACAACTCGCCGAGCTTCGGTATATTCCAGTGTATGACATTAGTATAAAATAAATACCTAATATGCAATGAATTACATTTTGAAAGCAACCTTACCAAATGCTAGGGGACGGACGGGAGGTGAATTTAAATCCTCTCATCATAACTCAACTCACATTCCTCCGCCTCCTCCAACGACCGGACATTCAGATGATAAAAATGATTTTCCCACATAAAGACACACGATGATAAATGGGCTATGGAGCCTGACAGGCTCCTCCTGCACTGTGTGGGCCAGGGCTCTCTCTGTGTGTGTGTGCACCACTCACCCCATGAGGGGATCCACCGCTATTCCTTTGGGATTCCAGAGGTCCAGATCCAGGATGGTGACGCATGTGTCGCCGCCACGGTCGCAGACAAATATCCTGTCACTGACTCGGTCCACGAAGTAGACGTTTCCCGTGAGCCAGTCGATGGCCATGTGCTCCACGTCTACAAGGGGGGGAGACACCAGGGATGGGGGGGGGGGCGTTAGGTCTTTCGTGTGACACAGAAATCCGAAACCACTTTTTATTATTCTGTCAGACACAGTGAAAGAATGGACAGGGATTTGTGCTGTGGGGCCACTTTGGGCTGCGGTCCATGTGTGAAAGGTGCTATATAACCAAATGATACAGCGATTAGCTCCATTACAGACTGCTTACTGGCAATAAATAAATGGATGAGTAAGAACTTCCTGAAACTAAACGAGAACAAAACTGAAATTCTAATTATCGGCTCCAAAACTAAAAAAGAAACATTAATAAAGAACCTGGGGGGACTAACCCCTTGGATCAAATCTGAGGTCACTAGTCTTGGGGTTATCATAGATTCAGAACTGAACTTCAATTCTCATATTAGCAAAGTGACGAAAACATCGTTCTTCCATCTCAGAAATATAGCAAAAGTACGACCATTTATTAATCAGAACGATGCTGAGAAGCTAATTCATGCATTCATATCTAGCCGGTTAGACTACTGTAATGCACTTTTCACAGGTCTCCCTAAGAAAACCACAGAGAGGCTTCAGCTAATCCAAAACTCTGCAGCCCGACTGCTAACTAGAACCAAAAGGAGAGAGCACATTAGTCCAGTCCTAGCCGCTTTACACTGGCTTCCTGTAACATTTAGAATTGACTTTAAGGTCCTTCTCCTTACATACAAAGCTCTAAATGGACAGGGACCTAGCTACATCGCCAACACTCTAATAAATTACACACCAGCAAGAACACTGCGATCATCAGCTGCTGGACTACTAGAGGCTCCCAGAAGCAGTCAAAAGAGGATCGGTAATGCAGCCTTTATCAACTATGCCCCAAAACTATGGAACAAACTACCCCAAAACATCAGGGAAGCCAACTCGCTAGACATCTTTAAAAGACAGCTTAAAACCTATCTCTTTGCTCAGGCATTTCACTGATAGATATCTGCTATATATATATCCCCAAGCATACCCCACATTTAGCATAAAACGCCTGACAATTGCATACCCAAAGTAATTTGTGATTTATTATACTTTATACTTATAGCACACAGTTTGTTGCATTAATGGGATTATAAAGCAACAAAAAGAAAAAAATTTACTTTTTAATTGCTGTTTTTACCTGTTATAACAAAGGAAAACCTCAAACTCTTATGAAGAGGAGACAAAATACTGGCTGTGTAGACCTATTTTTTTATAAAACACAGAAGAGGAGACAAAACACTGGTGTCTGTAGACCGACTTTGAAATAAAACCCTGAACTATTCAGGTATATTTGAGTCCTTCCCTTATTTGTGGAACATTTATAAAATAGAAAGTAGTCCACTTTGAAAAAAGAATACCATGTGTAGACCTACTTTGAAATAAAACACAGAAAAGGAGAAAAAACACTGGCATCTGTAGACCTACTTTGAAATAAAACCCTGAACTATGCAGCTCTATTAGAGTCCCTTATTTGTGGAAAATCTATAAAATAAAAAGTAGTCATTGTTCGCAAATTTCGCACCACATATCAGGCATACAGGTAAGCCTTTTGTTGACTAAATATCTTAGTTGATGAAATATTTTTTCATTTCAGTGTCACAGTATGACATCGATCTCCAAAATAAGAAAAAAAAAGTAAAATAAAAGGGTAACACATTTTTTTTTTGGGCCAGGGAGCCGCAGCTGATTGGCTAAAGAGCCGCATGCGGCCTCGAGGCCGCAGGTTGCCGACCCCTGGCCTAACTACTCGCTCAATACACTCGCTCAATATACTAAAACTAACTATCACTCAACTCACTGTCACTCAACTAGACTAAATATAGCCTATATAACCGATTTTTACAGCCTAACGTTAATATAGAGAGATGAAAACAATACGTTATTTATATATTGATGTGATGTCGATTGATATGAATAGCGCGTTACGTTAATATAGAGAGATGAAAACAATACGAGGAAATGGGCTACGTTAATATAGAGATGAAAACAATACGAGGAAATGGGCGAGGACTATTGATGTGAGAGATGAAAACAATACGTTATTTATATATTGATGTGATGTCGATTGATATGAATAGCGCGTTACGTTAATATAGAGAGATGAACGCGATAATATAGAGAGATGAAAACAATACGAGGAAATGGGCGAAGACTTGGGCTGTGGAACTGAAAGCTAGGCGCAACGCGATTGGGCGCTGAGAGAAGCGTCAGTGGCCAATCAGGCCGCGTAAACCGAACGCGGAAGGACAACTGCCTTGGGGAAAGTATTCACGTGTACCGCACTCCTCCAGGGGGAATGATATGCAGAGCTGTCTCTACACCTTGTTGTACGTCTCAGCCTGCTAAACGGCTCTGCCCAAGAGAGCCTGTGCGGGGTCTGCTCATCCGCGACCAAAATTAGTATGAAAGAATATGCGTTTATAAGTTGAAATGGGTGTATACAGAGTATCACAAATAACCAGAAGTTTATTAAGCTTGTCTGAACATTCATGAGTTATGCAGTTATCAGAAAAGTATACATATATTCTGCGTAAGGAAACCATTTAGCTTTATGGCTGCGTTCATCGTCGTTTCCATGGATACAGTGCAGTAACACTGTGAAATTTAATTTGTTAATAAAAAGTGTATGTTTTTATTTATAAAAGAAACTAAATAATATGGGGTGAAGAATAATATAATATTATGTATTCAATATGTTAAGAACACAAGTATAGGAAGCTCTCTGCATAGGAGAATGACAATTATTATGTGATCAGTTGCCTGCTTTGTATGTCTGGTTCTGATGTAAAAAAAGGTTTTATCTGAAAACCTAAAACAAAGCCTAAAATATAACACCCCTATGCTATACATTCAAACTGGGAACGAAAATGTTTGGTTATGTGCATAGTAGGGGTGTAATGATGCATCGATTAATCAAAATGCATCGATTCTAATGTGATGATTCAACTGCATCGATTTGAAAGTGTTAGAATCGATTATAATCTAAATTAATCGAAATAAAAAAAAACTTTTTTATTTTTATCTTTTTATGTATTTTTTTGTTTGTATTGTTTTTATTGACCTATAGTCCATTCATGCTGAGTGAATCAGTTCCCCCAGCCACATTTGTGTATTTTTTGGTGAATTAACTGATAGAAAATTAATAGAAAATTAATCGAATCGAATCGTGGTCAAATGAAGAGATTTCATGATGCATTGAATCGTTGCCTGAATAATCGTAATCGAAATTAATCGCTGTGAGGTCGCATCATTACACCCCTAGTGCATAGTATTTTTTACTTTGGATTATTAAGCTATTCACTGGGCTCTGTGGATTTGCCGTTTGCCTTCAGCATGTTGGCTACTCACTCTGTTGGAGGAAGAATCTGACCTCATTCTGTTGGTGTAGCTGTCATAAGTCTTTCTGGATGGCCACACTGTCAAGACGGATGGAATTCTTCCTCCAGTATATATTGAGTGTAAAAGCTCTGGTGCTGTATATCAGCATGTAGACTTAAAAAAGAACACCCATCCATAGGCTACATACTGAGACGCACATCACAATTATAGTCCGAGTTGGATGACTAGTATTATCATAGACAATAGCCTTAGAAGAAGAAGATTATTCTGTCAATGTACACAAGGCAATTCAAATGTGTATTTTCGCATATCCCTCCTAGTTACACATCCCTCCTAGAGACACATACACACAGTCCTCATATCCCTCCTAGTCACACATACACACAGTCCTCATATCCCTCCTAGAGACACATACACACAGTCCTCATATCCCTCCTAGAGACATATACACACAGTCCTCATATCCTTCCTAGTCACACATACACACAGTCATCATGTCCAGTTACACATACACACAGTCCTCATATCCCTCCTAGTTACACATACACACAGTCCTCATATCCCTCCTAGAGACACATACACACAGTCCTCATATCCTTCCTAGTCACACATACACACAGACACAGTCATCATGTCCAGTTACACATAGTCCTCATATCCCCTCCTAGTTACACATACACACAGTCCTCATATCCCTAGTAGTTACACATACACACAGTCCTCATATCCCTCCTAGTTACACATACACACAGTCCTCATATCCCTCCTAGTTACACATACACATAGTCCTCATATCCCTCCTAGTTACACATACACACAGTCCTCATATCCCTCCTAGTTACACACACACACAGTCCTCATATCCCTTCTAGTTACACATACACACAGTCCTCATATCCCTCCTAGAGACACATGCACACAGTCCTCATATCCCTCCTAGAGACACATACACACAGTCATCATATCCCTCCTAATTACACATACACACAGTCCTCATACCCCTCCTAGTTACACATACACACAGTCCTCATGTCCAGTTACACATACACACAGTCCTCATATCCCTCCTAATTACACATACACATGGTTAGTGGCCAGCCTCTTTACCTCTAGTCTAGGCCATCCCGCCTCCATACAGTGTTACTGAATAACACTATTATTGAAGGACCCGGCCCTTGTTAAAGGGATGTTTATGAAATGTAGTGGACATCAGGAGGACACAGTATATCCGGATGAAGGTCATGTAGCACTGAAAGCTCAGTGAAAACGGTTGGCAGTGATGAAGAGTGTGGAAGCTGTGTTCATTGAACCCCTTCGTGCAGAGGCTGAATTAGGTCTATTTCCACCTGGTTCTGTATGGTTCTATTTAATGCTTTATAACTTCAGATGTATGCAATTCCAAGTTTAGGGACCCCAGTATGCAGCACTATTCAAACACACCATTTTAGAATTGGCAAAATAACACATTTGTACTGCGTGGATTTTGCCTGTAAAGGGGAGAGTATTGCTAGTCTTGCCTCCAGCACTTTTGCCTAGTCCTCAAGTGTGTGTGTGGACGCTTTCCCAGAGTAATGTTGTGGAGAAAAACTAAGCTCCTTAGTTTGGAAATACTCAAGTAAAGTACTACTAGTACCTGTACGAAAATACAGTCTGAGTACTTGGTTATTCGCCACCCCTGTCTATCAGTGATACAGTAGCATTATAACCAAGGGGTGCTGCAAGCTGTGCTCTAACAAACTAGCTTCCTGTCAGTGGTTTCAACCAGGAGTGGCAACAAAGCTAACAAGACATTTCAACCGAAGTGCCAATGCAGACATTTTCCCCACAATGTGACATGTGCCTAATACCTATCGAAGGAAAATAACCAGAACTCAAAATTCCTTTAACTCATACCGTAGGCCTACAAACTAGACACCACATCCTGAGAATGACAGTTTGTTCAATGACCGGTGAGAGAGAGAGCAAGAGAGAATAAGAGAAAGGGAGGAATCAACAAAGAGACACTGTCTGTAAAACTGCAGCCAACGTACTTTGCAAACTTTGTAACGTTTTGACTTCCTGTTCCTGTGTAAAGCCACGCAGATTCCTCATCTTAGCGCAGAAGAGCCGTCCCACGGACTCTGTGGTCAGAACCCAGCATGCCGTCTCCTCACTGTGCCGGAAGTCCAGTGCCAGGCTGCCGTTAGCGTCCAGCGACCGCAGGGGCTGCAGTCCCGATCCATTCAGCTGCGAGGCGACGATGCGTTGCGAACTCCCAATGAGAAGCACCGGAGGGCTGTCGCCGGGATCTGAAGCAGACAAGAGATTTAAAAAAAAAAATACATGTCGATATGTAATATATGGATTCATTATTAACACTGCAGTTAATACATTAGACATGATTAAGTCAGAGGGGAAACATAAAGGCCGATATTATCTCTGGTTGTGAGAGGGGACAACATTGGAGCATGTTTACATGTGCACAGTACTGGTTTAGGTCTTAACTCTTTGGACGCCAGACCCGAGGATAGTCGGGTTATCTCGCCGACCGCTCAGCGCCAGACCCAAGTATAGTCGGGTTTTCATTGTTATTTCTTTTATTCGATATTTCCTTTCATTACAGGCACACAGACTCGGGGTTAACATGGGGAATCATCCTGAGAATGCCAAAGTGCAATACCGGCCGCATACACCCAGGTGGCAGTATCGAGCACCCTTTGAAACATTATATCTTGGCCTGTGCGTCGATCAAATGTCTCCGGGCACACTTTTCTTTGTCAGGCGAGCGGGTATCCCGATCGCATTGAGAAGCGCCAAATGCCTCCGATGCATTTGTTGTGGTGGATTATGTTGGCGACACGATGGACACCAGTACTTGGACTCGCGATCAGACAATTGGAATATTCTTTTTGGGGTACCTCCTAGTGAAGGTAAGGACTAAATTATATCAATCCTGCTTTGATCCAACCATGATTTGACCTCGATCACAACATGCGTGTGTAACGTTACTCCACAACGTATGCCGTTGGTGACGATCAAAGCATAAAAAAAAGATCCCCCCCCATTTCATGCATTCATGATGAAACATAATACCTATTATATACATTTGATTTGGAAATAGTAGCGTGTCCAGGCGAGAAACGGCAACGCTTTTAGTGAAATTCACGTTTTGCTGCATATTGTCGTTTTCTGGGATTAGACAGGATCACTCTAAAACTATACTTATATTCACCACGGTATAACACGCGAACGTATTGATGGACAAATTCATTCTTTTTCACATATTGAACGGTAGATAGTTGATGTCAAATGGGCCATAGTATTGTATCCATAGCTATAATATAGAATATATATAGCCCTGCAAACACCACCACTTATTTCTATATTTTGGCGTGGTAGGAACTAAGATGCTCTAGGCCTCCAAGTTTCAAGTTTTCAAGTTTCTTTAATAGTTGTCATACAGAAGTACAGAATACTTTCATACAAAATGCTTCTTACTGTTACGCTCCAGAGACTGTGCTAGACAAGATAGTATCAAATAACATAGTATAGCATGTAATTTAGAAGTAGAAATTGAGGTCACAGTGTTCAGTATATACATATGTACAATGGCGCTGAATGAGTGAATTGGGATAAAGTACGTATTTGCATTTTCATATCCTGATCATTCATATCTCCATAAACACGAGTAAACAGAATATTGCTAATGTAACTCTGCAAATGATACATACAGCGGCGGCAAATGATACATTCACAGAAGGCAAATGATACACAGACGGTAAATGATACATACAGAGACGGCAAATGATACATAAACAGATGGCAAAACTTAACAGTAAATGGGATACAGTGTTTACATGCCTTGGTGGTCTGGCTATTATCACCGCATCTGTAATATCCTAGGGATATCCGTGTAGCCCATAGCCTACCACAGCACAGCAATGATGCGTGCGTGATGACGTGTTACGTATTCCAGTCATCCGATATGCAGACGCCGTTCTTGTGTGTTGTCATTGCTGCCCGGGACGTGAGAATAAACGGTAACCCAATAAGCAGTCGCCCGATTCCATCATTCCCTATAGACACTAAGAGTGACGTTTAGCGGAATATTACATGGTGCCAGAAGCCGGGTCTTTTTCGAACCCGTGCCAAGAAAGAAAAAGAGAAAGAAAGACGATATGGAGGCTGCAGCAGTACCAATGCCGACGATGCATTGGGAATCCTCAAACCTACCTGACGCATGGAAAAAATTCCGCCAGCACGTCGAGCTAATGTTTAGCGGACCGTTCAACGGCAAGACAGAGGAAATCAAATGCAGTTACCTCCTATTATGGATCGGTGAAAAGGGAAGAGACATTTTCAACACCTGGCAGTTGTCCGACGACGACAGGAAGGAGCTTAAAAGCTACTACGACAAGTATGAAGAGTACGTTATGCCAAAGGCGAATCCCATATTTGCAAGGTACAAATTTCAGGAGAAGGTCCAGGGGCCTAGCGAAAGTGTCGACCAGTTTGTTACAGAACTAAGACTGCTCGTGAATGACTGTAACTACCCCAATAGTGAGGAGATGGTTAGAGATAGAATTGTTTTCGCTACAAACTCTGTAAGGGTCCGGGAGAAGCTATTGAGCCACGGGGCAGCGCTAACGTTCGAGAAGGCCATGGACATAGCACGCTCCCACGAGCTAGCCCAGGTACAGATGAAGCTAATGATTAGCCCAGGGGCTAACGCTAGCCAGGACGTGCACGCGGTCGGCAAGAAGCCGTACGGGGCACGTACACAGCGCACAGCCATGGACAAATACAGAAGCAACAGAGAAGACTCGACAGATAACACATGTAGGAACTGTGGAAGAGAGCGCCACACGGGGTCAGAAGACTGCCCAGCTAAAGGTCGCAAATGCAATAAATGCCAGAAAGTCAACCATTTTGCAAACGTGTGCAGAAGCCGCACGGACGTGCACGGCAAGAGGAAGGACGTGCACGAGGTAGCAGAGGAATGTGCATGTGCGCAACAGGATGACGAATGGTTTGTGGACTCCATCGTAACTGAGCACGCAGATACGAAGCGGGAACAGGCGTTCGCTGAGTTGGAGGTTGGTAAAGTAAACAAGCACAAAATAAAGTTTAAAATTGACACTGGTGCACAAGCGAACGTAATGCCAACAGCAACCTTCCACCAGATGTACGGTAAAGTGACACTAGGCCCACCATCCAGCCGACTCTCAGGTTATGGTGGCCATGCTCTCAAGGTAGAGGGGTCATGCAAACTCACATGCAAGCATAAAGAAAATGTGCAAATGTTGGATTTTGATGTTGTGACCACTAATTCCCCCCCTGTATTGAGTTTAAGAGCATGCCTAGATCTGAACTTAGTAAAATTGATACACATTGTTGATGCACAGGTAGAGGACCCTGTTAACGTCAGGCAGGAGTTTCCAGATGTGTTTCAGGGCATCGGGTTATTCCCAGGGGAATGCAGTATCAGCATAGACCCAGCGGCTACGCCAGTCATATACCCCCCCAGGCGCATCCCATACGCTCTCTGTGGGCGTCTCAAAGAGGAACTGGACAACATGGAAAAGTCAAACGTCATAAAGAAGGTGACAGAACCCACAGAATGGGTCAGCGCCCTCGTCGTTGTGGAAAGACGCGACGGTAGGCTACGAGTGTGTTTGGACCCCCGAGACCTCAACAGGGCGATCCAGAGACCACACTACCCGCTCCCAACATTGGACGACATAACCCCAAGGCTCGCCGGAGCGAAGTACTTCAGTGTACTCGACGCAAGATCGGGCTACTGGGCGATCAAACTGACTGAACAATCATCAAAGTTAACTACTTTCAACACGGTGCACGGAAGGTACAGGTTCCTACGGCTCCCATTTGGGATCATCTCAGCGCAGGATGAGTTCCAGAGGCGGATCGATGACACATATGAAGGACTGTCGGGTGTGTCCGCCATCGTGGATGACGTGTTGGTCTACGGCCACACCAGAGCCGAGCATGATGCCAACCTGCGCGCCATGCTACAAAGGACAAGGGAAAGAGGGGTGAAACTCAATCCAGACAAGAGTGTCATCTGTGTGACCGAGGTAAGCTACTTCGGTCACAGACTGACACAGGAAGGCATTCGACCAGACCCAGACAAGGTCAAAGCGATCAGGGAGATGGAGCCGCCAAAGAACAAGGCTGAGCTGGAAACTATCTTAGGAATGGTCACATACCTCTCAAAGTTTGCTCCAGGACTGTCCGACGTGAACGCGCCACTGTGCCAACTCGTGAAGGAAAGCAGTGAATTCCAGTGGGACCCTGTGCACGACCAAGCGTTCCAACAGATGAAAGAACTCATAACCCGTGAGCCGGGCCCCGTCCTCACATACTTCGACCACACCAAACCTGTGAGACTCCAGGTCGACGCCTCAAAAAGCGGACTAGGCGCAGTCTTACTGCAGGACGGTAAGCCAGTCGCGTACGCATCTAAAGCTCTGAACAAGACCGAAGAGAACTATGCGCAAATAGAAAAGGAGCTGTACACTGTCCTTTTCGGATGCAAGAGGTTCCACCAGTACCTGTATGGTCGACAGGTAGTGGTAGAGTCAGACCACAAGCCACTCGAGGCGATCCTCAGAAAATCCCTCGCCGCTGCGCCGCCGCGTTTGCAACGCATGATACTGCAGCTCCAAAGGTATGACATCGTCATTATGCACCGCCCAGGGAAAGACATTCCAGTGGCGGACACCCTGTCGAGAAAGTCTATCACCTACCACGACCGCACACTAAGTGAGGGTATGGACACACAAGTACACACAGTCCTGAGCACCCTGCCTGTGAGCGACAACAAAATGACTGAGATCAAAGCAGCCACCGCCCAAGACCAACAGCTCATCACCCTAAGACAGATCTGCGAGTCAGGATGGCCTGAGACACGAAAGATGTGTCCACCCAGTGTTGCCGACTACTGGAACCACAGGGACGAGATCACAGTGATGGACGACGTCCTCTTTAAGGGTGAGAAGATTATCGTGCCACACACGCTGAGACAGGACATGTTAACACGCATACACATAGGCCACAAGGGTATAGAAAAGTCTAAAGAGAGGGCGAGGAATGTGCTATTTTGGCCTGGAATGGGTAGACAAATAGAGGAAATGGTAGGCTCATGCAGCACATGTCAACAGTATCGTAGCTCCAACCCCAAAGAGCCAATGATATCTCATCAGATACCTGACCGACCATGGCAGACCGTCGCCACAGACCTCTTTACATTACATGGAGAGGACTACATAGTCACAGTAGACTATTATAGCAGGTACATTGAGGTAGACAAACTACGCAGCACCACTACATCAGCCGTAGTGCGAATGCTCAAAGCCCAGTTCGCAAGGCTAGGCATACCAGAAACCGTAGTCAGTGATAACGGCCCATGCTATAGCTCCAGTGAATTTAAGACATTCGCACAGGACTGGGACTTTAGACATGTAACTAGCAGCCCTACTTACGCCCAGAGCAATGGCCTCGCAGAGAAGGGAGTCCAGATTGCAAAGTCACTGTTAGAGAAGGCTAGAGTAGACAACAAGGACCCATACTTGAGTCTGTTAGAATATAGAAATACACCAGTTGACAACCTCAAGTCACCCGCACAACTGCTCATGAGCAGACGCCTACGCTCTATCCTCCCCACCACCAGTCAGCAGCTACGACCACAGGTTGTAAACCAGAGCACAGTGCACGCCAAGAGAGAACTATGCCAACAAAGACAGAAATATTACTATGATCGGACAGCAAGACCGTTGCCGACTCTGCAGGACGGAGAGGCCGTCCGTTTCCAACAGAATAATGGGCAATGGAAGCCCGCCACTGTCATTCAACCAGCAGGCGCTGAAAGGTCTTACCACGTTCGTACTGATGAAGGCCAGGAATACAGGCGCAACAGACGTCACCTGTTACAGACAAAAGAGGCTGACCAAGGTACCCACCGAACAATGGCACAGGAGGCCAACACCCAGCCCCAGCAGCCGGAGATGGCATCACCGGAATGTCCACCACCTGAAGGTCCAGATGAACATTCTAAGTGCATCACTACCAGATCTGGTCGCGTCGTTAAGCCAAGAGTAAAGCTTGACATTTAAGATCCTAAGACCCTACTCAGTGGACCCTGAATCATTACGGCCACGTGAAAGTGAAATACATGTAAAAAAAAAAAAAAAAAAAAAAGGAGAGAGGAGGAGATATTGTAATTACTGTAATTATCATAATAATTGACATGTCTTGAGACCGTTTTTCTACTTATATTGTTTAAGTATACCGTTTCTGCCTATATTGTTTGAATATAAATAATGGTCCACAGGTGTGTGAATATAGAACAAACGGTACCGTATATTCTAAAGTAATGTTTTCAGGATTCTAGGTTGCCACCGTGAGTTTCATCTTAGGAAGGGAGATGTAATATCCTAGGGATATCTGTGTAGCCCATAGCCTACCACAGCACAGCAATGATGCGTGCGTGATGACGTGTTACGTATTCCAGTCATCCGATATGCAGACGCCGTTCTTGTGTGTTGTCATTGCTGCCCGGGACGTGAGAATAAACGGTAACCCAATAAGCAGTCGCCCGATTCCATCATTCCCTATAGACACTAAGAGTGACGTTTAGCGGAATATTACAGCATCCAAGATATCTTATTCATGTTTCACATTGTTGGGATATGAGCTAATTCTGGCTATTGTAAACAGAACCTGGCGTTTGTCATAATATCCAAATATGAATGTGCATATAAACACCCTCATTGAAGGAATTTAAAATAGAATTTGCGTTCCTATAATCTATGCATATAGTAATCTATCCATCTACATCGGACTAAACACCACCATAACAAATGCCTCACGCAGGACTGCTATTAGTAGGCCACGCATGCCATTATACCAGCCGTAGAAACAATGAAACAAAATGAGCCACATAACCGCAAGGACGCTTGGAGGACAAACAAACAAGAGTGCTTTTCAGGCCACATCACTCCCCCTCTCCCCCTTGCTGTGATATGTGCAGGGATGGAGCCCAGAGCCTAGCAAAGCTAACATAACCTGCTTTGCAAGGCCTAATTGACCATGCACGTTCCCTGCCATGGAGGTCAACCCGGGGGGAAAACCCCTGATTTATCCTGATCCCCCCCCCACACAAGTTCAAGTCCGGGGCTGCTCTCCTAATATGGGCAATAAATCAGTGTGTGTCCGCTTCTCAAAACCACTTCTCTTCAACATTATCCCTTGAAACAAGTTTTAGGAGGTAGCCATTACTCTCCCATGCTTGTTGGTCAGGCCGGGCTTTGGCCCGAGCTCTCCTGATAAAGAGTTTGTCTTCAACAAAGGCATGCTGCCTGGTGATCACCGGAGTGGTCATCGCTGTGCATGCAGCTATAAAGTCAGTCCAAATCACGCGAGACGTCAATGAAAGAACATGACACTCCAACTCATCGTCTATAGACGATAGTCAAGAAGGTCAAGGTACGATTAAAACGCTCTATATTGATCAAATTATATTTGATTATCGTTATCAATTACTGTTCTTTTAGGTAATGCTTTTTCCATAGTCTTTTTCCATCATGAAAACGTAATTTAACTAGGAACTGCCTCCCTTAATTTTCATATGTTTTTTTTGACACATTTCACATACTTTCCAAGCATTTACAAATTAAGTTTATTATTGTTATTTAAGGACACAATGCAATTTAAAAAGCCTAGCTCATTTCCCCCGACCATATTACACCTCTTTAACACTTTAAGCTTGTATAACAGCTATGTTCACAGCCATGACTGACAGCACTTACTGAGAGCTTACTGTACATTTATTTTATTTACATGTCTATTCTTGTGAGGGGAGCGGCTGGGCGGGCTGTAGGGGGCTACTGTTAACGCCCAGCGGAAACAGGCAGAGGTGTTAATTCTAGCCTTTTCTTCTAGAGGCGTTTTCAAGCAAACAGAAAAAAAACTGTTTTACAAGATTCAAATTAGCACATCTTCCTCAAACATTCTCAGAGTTCAACGTATGACACATCATTTGAAAGCTTACATTCTGTACTTTCACAATCTGGAAAAATCGGGAAAATGGAAAATGGAGACATGTGGCATCAATTGCTGGTCGCGGTCACATAATGTTGAAAAGAATCACATACATAAATTTGTTTCGTAATGTTTTATCAAAATCCAATCACTTTTTCCCACATGTAAAACTAAATGGATTTACAGTAGTTACCATGTACCAGTGGGCGGCATCATCAAAACTCCAACCAATAGTATCATGACATATTTTGTGTAAGCTACCTAACGTAGCCTTGTTGCCTCGACAGCCAAGTGCCTGTTTTGGGGAAGTGTGGCAGGGCCTCTTAAGCCCTAGCCATATTTTCAGAGAATTCACCCAAGTAATGGTAGATTGCTGCACTTCTACAAGGTTCATTTGCATGTTCTTGGTATCTAGGGACATCTATGGACCTCAGGGAATGTATTCACAGAAATATTGTATATGTTACTATGCTTGAGTAAATTGTAATGAACATGCATGCGTTGCTCATGGGACGACTGGTTGCACTATGTTTTAATGACGCCACGTGCACGCACGCTCCCGGGTGCGTGCGCATAAATGTCCCCTCGCATACAGGGGCGGACCTTCCTACAGGCGATATAGGCGGTCGCCTAGAGCGCCACCCAGAGGGGGGCGCCAAAAAAAAATTCTGTGTAGTTTTGGCGCCCACCTCTATATCTGCAACCATTATTTTTACATTAAAAAAAATTCTAACATAAGGGAAAATGAGCCAAAAATCTAAAACGGTCGGTCGGTCTGAGCCTCAGCTTTAGGTGTTCACAGTCAGAACATGCTAGAGCGCTGTGCATTGATGGGTATCGGTCAAGTGTTTATAGAATTGAACGTTGAGGAAAGAAAGACTAACGTTAGAGAACTATGAAGAAAAAAGCAAAAAGTGCCTAATTGCCTCTATGAATGGAATGTAACACATTTCATTCACAAGTTTTGTGTGAATGTATCTGAGAACGTATTTGAACACACCTGACGACCGGTCGTATTGTTATGCAAAGTAGTACTTAGCGAGTTGGCGCATCAGTCGAGTGCAGCGCATTCCTGTGTGCACGCACGTGCACATCCGTGCATGTGCGTGCGCACGCTTCTGCTCACAGACTGGTTGCACGGCGTGCAACCCCGTCCCATGAGCAACGCACCTCTGGTAATGAACCAAAGGAGAATATGAATTATTATTATTATTTGATGGTGAATAACACCATGCTAACATTGACCAGCCATGAAAAATGCCACTGAGCTCATTCAGCACCTTCTTGAGATCAAGTGTAAAACAAATCTAAGCAAATGAATAAAGGGCAGATGATGTACAGGGGGTTTTGTAGATACAGTACAGAATTTTGCCATCCGGACACATGCAATATGAATATAGAATATAGAATATCAGGCCTATAAATGCCAAATCTCCTTTTTCCAATGGCAGAGTTACATCTGTATTTAGTGCCACCAGATGCCTGTTAGAGGGCAGCAAAGACTGTGAATGAAATCTACTGTAAGTACAGTTCGTTTTCTATAATGTCAATAGCTCCGCCATTTTTCACCAGATTGCAACATGTTTTTTTTCATATACACTTTTTTTAATATTTCTGAGTATTCTATTGATAGATAATCAAGATCTTCACTATTTATCTTAGCAAACAGCCCCGTTCTGTGACCATGATACAGAAGACAGTATAAAACTAAATCAATTTCATTTAACCTAAATTAAACATAAATGACCAAGCCTATCCCATTACTCAATGCCAACATAACATCCCATTTCCAAAAGTAAAGGCAATAATTCCAGCCCTACTCTGGGCACACACAGATGTTTTCCATTTGGGCAGGCTATATTTCACATAATTGTCAGTACTGAACACAATTTTAATCAAACCATATGTTCAGAGGCTTCCTCCAGGCTTCCTCCAGATCTCAACAGATCCTAGATCCCACATATCTTTAAACGGCTGGAAAACAGCCTGCTTAATCATGCCAATATGAATGTGTTATATAATATTAATATTAATTATATAATATGAATGTCAATATTAATGTGTGAATATAGGGCCACACATGAACAGTTTATTAGACCGTCTACTACCGTTCATACTCAAAAACCCACAATCTACTAATCTACTCATACAGCTATGCAGCCATTTACAAACATATATCTATATATATTCCACCTTTAAACGCAGAACTGCTTCGCATGTTCTGCCTTCTTCTATAACCGGGATATTCAATGACAAATAATTTACTTCATGCCATGATTTGCAGTTAGATACAATCGCAAGGTCTGCACTCAAATTATGTGTGCAGGCAGACACGGCAGACCCATGGAATGCAAATGTTAGCTTTTAATTATTTATAAATTCATCATGCAATGAATTCCTGGCAATGATGCTAGAAAAAGATAATTTTCTCGACCAGCATACAGTTCCCCCTCACACCTTTACAAGCCTTGTGCATGGATATAAATAGGCAATCAATGTGTGTACAGTGTGTGAGGCTTGTGACTATATATGCTTAGTGGCTAGTACAGAGACAGTTAATGTTTTCTATATGTGTTAATTGCGTGATGAGACACAAAGTGACGTTACAAGCTATTTACAAGCCTTCTGTGATTGTATTTTATGTTCCATTTGATACAACACAGCATCAGAACTGATTAGAAATGTTAGCGACTAGCATGCTATGTATCTTGGCTTTGCTAACTACAGTCAAATAGGTCTATGGTGGCTAACTCTAGTAACGTTACAATCACAAAGAGGGTCTATGGCCATAGTATGCGTTAAAAGCATCCCGATGGGTGCTCTGTCTTTGTCAAGGCATTGTGGATATGTTCCCCACAGTAGGAAATCTACTCTCTCCCAGGTAGAGCTAACTTACCACATACCATGCTTGATGTACAGGCTATGCTAGTTAGCATTGGTGGTCCTTGGCTGTATGTACTGTAACACTATGCTATGCTAGCTACTGATAACAAACTATCATTACACCTGGGTAAAACAGAATCCATTCTCTTCGGATCAAATAACAAACTCAGCAAAACCGGCGACTTCTCAGTTACAGTGGGTGACACTATTGTCACAAGGAAATATTAAATTACATACCTGGGTTCCATCCTAGAGGCAAATCCTTCCTGTGACAAAATGGCATCCAATGTAATAAAAAAAGTCAACCAACAAACTCGATTCTTGTACCGGATCTCCTCTCTGGTAAACAAGAATACCCTGAAGACTCTGGCAGGAGCACTCATTCAAGGGTACTACGACTATGCTTGCACATCATGGTACCAAAGCACCTCAAAGGCGCTAAAAACAAGATTACAAACATCACACAACAAACTATTCAGACTACTGCTTGACCTTAGTCCTAGAACCCACCTCACCCCTGCCCACTTTGACTACCTAGGATGGCTTAGAGTAGACAACAGAGTACAGCAACTTGCAATGGGCCTGGTCTACAATATACACTACACCACTCAGGTACCCATGTACATGTCGAAATACTTCCCAAAGGTCAGTGAATACCATGCCCACAACACCAGAGGGAGTTCCACAAATCATGTGCAACCCAGATTTGGCACAAACAAGGGACTAAACATGTTTCGCAATTATGCCACATCAATGTGGAACGCACTACCTAAAGCTGTAAAGGAATGTGAATCACTACCTACTTTCAAAAACACTCTCAAAAAACACCTACGTGAGACTGCAATTCGAAACTGGCCCCTACAAATGTACTAACCTAGTTGTACAGTAAATGACCAAGTAAGGCTTTGTCAGTATTCCAATGTACAGTGTAAAATGTGTGTGTGTCCCCTACCCAACCCCCCCCCCCCCCACCTACAATGTACAGCCCTCACCCAACCCACCCAACCCCACCCCACCCACCCAACCTCCTCCAATGTACAGTTTCTACGCCAAATGTATATACACTCTTTTTCTGGACACTTTTGTATCACAAACAGTACTGTATTTGCAAATCTGATATGTCATAAATGTATAGATGTAGCAGTACTGTCTATCTGTATGTCATGTATGTCATATAATTTTATGATGAATTGAAAATGGGGGACCCTGATGTAAAGACGAAAGTCTTTCTCTGGTCTGCATCCCCTTAACAATTGTATGTACTGAGCTGTACTGTACTGTACCCATTCTGCAATCTGTTAATAAACTTTTCAATCAATCAATCAATCAATCTCTCTCTCTCTCTCTCTCTCTCTCTCTCTCTCTCTCTCTCTCTCTTCTCTCTCTCTTCTCTCTCTCTCTCTCTCTCTCCTCTCTCTCTCTCTCTCTCTCTCTCTCTCTCTCTCTCTCTCTCTCTCTCTCTCTCTCTCTCTCTCTCTCTCTCTCTCTCTCTCTCTCTCTCTCTCTCTCGCAGACTGTGGACTGACTGTCACTCAAAGTGCTTATGGGCAGAGCCAGGCCATAACAGCCTGAAATCCGGAGGCTGAAAAATTATGGTTTTGAGTACTTGATTAGAAATATAAACCAATGCATTTTTTTGAAAATAAACCGTACAGATGTCTTCAATAGACCTCACAGGAATTGTGTAAAGTTGCCAAATAGTGCTAGGAATAGTAAAATAGTTCCCCTTTAATATTACATATGTGTTGGCGGAATCGCGTCAATGTTTGTTATGAATAAAACGCCCGAAATAACATAACGTTACAAAGTACAGTTGACAGCTGGGCTGTGTTAACGTTACAATGTACAGTCACGCTAAATAACGTTATGAATGCCCTAAATAACATAGCATTACAAAGTACAGTTGACAGCTGGGCTGTGTTAACATTACAATGTACAGTCAACATTACAATGTACAGTCGCGCGAAATAACATTATGAATGCCCGAAATAACATAACGTTACAAAGTACAGTTGACAGCTGGGCTGTGTTAACGTTACAATGTACAGTCACGCGAAATAACATTATGAATGCCCGAAATAACATAACATTACAAAGTTACAGTTGACAGCTGGGCTGTGTTAACGTTACAATGTACAGTCGCGCGAAATAATGTTATGAATGCCCGAAATAACATAACATTACAAAGTACAGTTGACAGCTGGGCTGTGTTAACGTTACGCTGTACAGTCGCGCAAAATAATGTTATGAATGCCCAAAATAACATAACGTCACAAAGTACAGTTGACAGCTGCGCTGTGTTAACGTTACAATGTACAGTCACACAAAATAACGTTATGAATAAAACGCCAGAAATAACATAACATTACAATGTACAGTTGACAGCTGGGCTGTGGCTGTGTTAACGTCACATGTACAGTTTCTGACAGCTGGGCTCGCGAAATAACGTTATGGCGTTATGAGTGAATCTGGTCCTCGTTTGGATAAATATGTATTCCATTTCCGTGATTAGTGAGTGGCAAAAAAGAAAATGCGCATTGCATGCGTTACCGGGGCCAATCAGGCGAATGCGGAAGCACTCTTGGGCTGCCTTTAATATAGACGCGTGCGGGACCCCCTCCTAACCACCCCTTGCCTGTCCCAAAAAAAAAATTATAAAAAAAAAATTATAAAAAAAGAAAAAAAGAATTAGCTTGCACCCCCACTTTCAACTATAACTAGGCGGCCATGTGTGTGTGTGTGTGTGTGTGTGTGTGTGTGTGTGTGTGTGTGTGTGTGTGTGTGTGTGTGTGTGTGTGTGTGTGTGTGTGTGTGTGTGGTGTGTGGGGTGTGGGTGTGTGTGTGTGTGTGTGTGTGTGTGTGTGTGTGAGTGAGAGAGATATAGTGTGTGTGTGTGTGTGTGTGAGATATATAGAGAGAGAGAGAGGAGCGTGAGAGAGATGAGGAAGGGGGAAAAAGAGAAAGAGAGCTGGGAGAGTGTGTGTGTGTGAGAGAGAGGGGGGAGGGGTGTGATTACTCAGCCCTTGTGTGGGTATATGTGACAAGTTCCTAACGTTTTCTTTCCCCTATTATTTCATGCTGTCATAATCACAGCACGGGCATACTTCACTCCCCCTCCTTTTCCCCTCACGTCCTCCACACGCTCCTCTTCATCCCCCTCTCCATCCACTACACACTCCTCCTCATCCTCTCCTTCTCCATCCACCCCTCCCTTTACCCTCATACGCCCAGCTGCACTCCATCCCCCTAATTCACACGCGGTCAGGCACCTCACTCTCCACAGCTGCACTCAATCCTCCCCTGATGGGGTCACTACTTCTACTCCTCGACGCTGACCAGAAGCTGTCGTGGTATTAATTACCACTACCCAGGTACGACGTCTCTGCCTAAAGCTCTGCTGGATTCCATCCTTGTATTTGCCTACTCTAACCTGTTCTCTCCTGTGCCCCAAAGGACCGCCGTCCCTGCCTGGACGTCACCTGTCCCCGAAGAGGAACACTTGTTCTCCCGCTGCAGCCAGCAGCTTCCAAGACAAGCACAAGGACCGCTTGCTCGCTCGCTGCCGCCACGGCAGCCACAAGACAGAACATAACCCCGTTCTATTCCCCCCAATTCCTGTGTTGCTCATTTCATTAAACACCCTTGAAACCGCTCATATCTCCTCTCATGTATTCAGCAATTGGGCTTTGCTCCAGACCCCAGTTCTCACAGAATACCACGACCTAACGATGACAGCACCAGCTGTACACGAGGCCGAGGAATGGAAGAAGTTTCAGAAGCAGTCTGTGAGTATCATCAACGGCCAGACCGCCCGGGTCGACCAACTCGCTCACTCCCTAGACGCCGTCACAGCGCAGCTGGCCGTTCTCGCCCTCGACTCCGTTGAGCGAGAAACACAGTATCTCCGTATCGAGGCACACTTGGCACAGCAGGACCTACCAGCCGCTTCCCCCGCTGCACCAAGTCCCCCACATAGAGAACCCCCTGTCCCCGCACCAGAGTGTTACGACGGAAGCGTCTCCAAATGCTGTGCGTTTTTATTTCAGTGCTCATTAGTGTTCGAACAGCAACCTTACACGTTTCACAGCAATAGGTCTAAGGTAGCTTACCTGTCGGCTCTGCTCACAGGCGCGCCATTGAAATGGGCCACCGCTCTCCACTTTAACAATTCCTTCCTCTGCAATTCGTACTCCGAGTACGTCGACGACATGCGTAACGTGTTTGACCACCCTCCAGATGGCTCAGAGGGGGCCTCCGGCTTGTTTTCGATCCGCCAGGGAAGTCGCAGTGTAAGCAAATACGCTATCGAGTTCCACATCCTCACCGCCGGCTCCGACTGGGGGGACACACCGTTGCGAGGCGCATTCCGCCAGGGCTTGAGCGACGCTATAAAAGACGAGCTTGCGTCCAAAGAAAGACCCACCTCCCTGAGCGAGCTAATCCATTTGGCCAGGGAACTGGACCTGCGTCTTCGGGAACGTCGTCGAGAGAAAGCTAGCACCGCTCGTTCGCCTATACCCGGTCCGCCTCGTCGGGCCGCCCGCGCTGAAGAAAATAGTTCCTCCGAGCCCATGGATCTCGACCGCTCACGTCTCCCCCCCAGCGAACGCAGACACAGGCTCCCCACAGGAGCATGCCTGTACTGCGGCCAAACAGGTCACTCCGTTGCCTCATGCTCGCTTCGCCCAAACGACGGGGCTCGACATTAGCGCTGGGCGTCTGTTCGAGTCTTGATATCGCTCCCAGCTCCGGCCCAAACATGCTATTCCGTGCCACGCTGTGTCTGAATAACCAATCACTCCCGTTATCCACCCTGGTTGACTCAGGGGCCGACGAGAACCTCATCGACGCCGGAGTAGTCTCCCGTTACAACATCGCTACTGACGCCTTGCCGATACCCTGTGACGCCCGGGGGTTAAACGGGAAACTTCTCACGCAGATTACTCGCCACACCGTACCCCTCCGCCTTCTGCTATCCGGGAATCACAGCGAGAATATTCGGTTTCACGTTACCAACTCTCCCCACAATCCCATTGTCCTGGGCATGCCTTGGCTCAAGTTACACAATCCCGTTATCAATTGGCCTACCGGCCTGGTGACCAGCTGGAGCGCCCACTGTCACGTCGCTTGTCTGCAATCGGCTCGGCCGCCACTAGAGGGCGCCGGTTCGCACCCCCCCAATGAAAACATTGATATGTCTGCAATTCCGCCGGCCTACCATGATTTTTTTTTATATCCACTTTTTCTGTAGGAGTCGCTGTCCGGCCTACCATGATTTAAAAGCGGTTTTCAGCAAACAACAGGCTCTCTCCCTGCCTCCTCATCGCCAATATGACTGTGCCATTGATTTACTCCCCGGAGCGCCACTCCCCGCTAGTCGCCTGTTCAACCTTGCACGCCCAGAGAGAGAATCAATGGAGAAGTACGTCCACGAATCCTTGGCCTCAGGCATAATCACCCCCTCCTCCTCTCCTGTCGGTGCATGATTTTTCTTCGTTTCCAAGAAGGATCGTTCCCTTCGCCCCTGTATCGACTACCGGGGCCCCAACAACATCACAGTAAAAAAACAAGTACCCCCTGCCTTTAATCGACTCTGCTTTTGAGCCCCTGCAAGGTGCCACCATCTTCACAAAACTGGACCTCAGGAACGCCTATCACCTTGTCCGCATGCGGGAGGGAGACGAGTGGAAGACGGCCTTCAAGACACCACTCGGCCACTTCGAGTACAAGGTAATGCCCTTTGGACTGACCAACGCCCCTGCTGTCTTCCAGGCCCTCGTCAATGACGTTCTCCGTGACGTACTCCACCGCTCCGTTTTCGTCTACTTAGAACGACATCCTGATCTTCTCCCGCTCCATGGAGGAGCATGTCCAGCACGTCCGCCGGGTCCTCCAGCGTCTTCTGGAGAACAAGCTGTTCGTCAAGGCGGAGAAGTATGAGTTCCACGTCTCCTCCATCGGCTTCTTCGGCTACATCATTGAGGGCGGCAAGATCCGGGCGGACCCCGAGAAGATCAGAGCGGTGTCCGACTGGCCCCATCCCACCAACGTCAAACAGCTCCAACGCTTCCTGGGGTTTGCCAACTTTTATCGGCGCTTCATCAGGGACTACAGCCTGGTCACGGCGCCCCTCACCCAACTCACCTCGCCTTCCATGCCCTTCGTCTGATCCGACGCAGTGGACTCCGCCTTCGCCGAGCTGCGCCGGTGCTTCACCACCGCTCCCATCCTCGTCCAGCCGGACACGTCCCGCCAGTTCGTGATGGAGGTGGACGCCTCCTGCACCGGAGTGGGGGCGGTTCTTTCCCAACGCTCCGCCACCGACCAGAAGCTGCACCCCTGTGCCTTCTTCTCACGCCGCCTAACCCTAGCCGAGGTCAACTACGACATCAGGAACCTGGAGCTCCTGGCGGTTAAGCTAGCCCTGGAGGAATGGAGGCACTGGCTGGAGGGATCGGAGGTCCCCTTCCTGGTTTGGACGGACCACAAGAACCTCGCCTACGTCTCAACGGCCAAGCGCCTGAACTCTCGCCAGGCTCGCTGGGCGCTGTTCTTCGCCAGGTTTAATTTTACCCTGACCTACCGGCCTGGTTCCAAGAACACCAAGCCAGACGGCCCTCTCCCGGCAGTTCGTCCCCGAGGAGGGTCCCACACACCCCGACACCATCCTCTCCACATCCTGTCTGGTGGCCACCGCCACCTGGGAGATCCAGTCCATCGTCAGGGAGGCACAGCGTGCCCAGCCGGACCCAGGTAACGGTCCACCTAACCGGCTTTTTGTCCCTGACCTTGTCCGCTCCCAGGTGCTCGAGTGGGTTCACGCTTCCCGGTTCGCGTGCCACCCGGGAATCGACCGGACACTATCCCTGCTGAAGAGGCACTTCTGGTGGGTCACCATGAGAGAGGACACCCGCGCTTTCGTCCTGGCGTGCACCGTCTGTGCTCGTGCGAAGGCCTCCCATCGACCGCCCGCCGGGCTCCTTCGTCCGCTCCCTGTCCCCGGTCGGCCCTGGTCGTACGTCGCCCTGGACTTCGTCACCGGCCTTCCCCTCTCACACGGTAACACAGCCATCCTCACCATTGTTGACCGTTTCTCAAAGGCTGTGCACTTCGTTGCTCTTCCCAAACTCCCCTCTGCTGCAGAGACTGCTGACCTGATGGTGCTCCACGTCTTGCGACTCCATGAGATCCCGGCAGACATCATCTCCGACAGGGGCCCTCAGTTCATATCCCAGGTCTGGAGGGCCTTCTGTCGGGCTCTGGGGGCCACGGTCAGCCTCTCCTCTGGGTTCCACCCACAGACCAACGGCCAGTCGGAGCGGGCCAACCAGGACCTGGGATCCGCACTCCGCTGCGTGACAGCCCGGGACCCCTCCGGCTGGAGCGCCTTCCTGTCATGGGTCGAATACGCCCACAATTCCCTGTCTTCGGCGGCCACAGATCAGTCCCCCTTCGAGTCATCTTTGGGCTACCAACCCCCGCTGTTCACTGCCCAGGAAGAGGAGATCGCCGTGCAGTCGGTGCAAGACCATCTCTGCCGCTGCAGGACGATCTGGGAGGAGACGAGGGCTGCGCTGCTCCGCACTACGGACCAGAACCGGCGCTTTCGCGGACCGCCACCGGACCCCGGCTCCCGCCTATGTACCAGGTCAGATGGTATGGCTCTCATCTGGGGACCTGCCACTCAAATCCGTCTCACGGAAACTAACCCCCCGTTTCGTGGGGCCCTACGAGATCCTGTCCCTCATAAATCCCTCTGTTGTCAAGCTCCAGCTCCCCCCCCATATGCGCATTCACCCTGCCTTCCATGTCTCCCAGCTCAAACCGGTGGTCTCCAGTCCCCTGTCTCCCCCTGCTCCAGAGCCCCCTCCTCCGCTGGTGATAGACGAACACCCGGCCTACGTGGTTCCTCTCCTTCTCCATCCACCCCTCCCTTTACCCTCATACACCCAGCTGCACTCCATCCCCCTAATTCACACGCGGTCAGGCACCTCACTCTCCACAGCTGCACTCAATCCTCCCCTGATGGGGTGACTACTTCTACTCCTCGACGCTGACCAGAAGTTGTCGTGGTATTAATTACCACTACCCAGGTACGACGTCTCTGCCTAAAGCTCTGCTGGATTCCATCCTTGTATTTGCCTACTCTAACCTGTTCTCTCCTGTGCCCCAAAGGACCGCCGTCCCTGCCTGGACGTCACCTGTCCCCGAAGAGGAACACTTGTTCTCCCGCTGCAGCCAGCAGCTTCCAAGACAAGCACAAGGACCGCTTGCTCGCTCGCTGCCGCCACGGCAGCCACAAGACAGAACATAACCCCGTTCTATTCTCCCCAATTCCTGTGTTGCTCATTTCATTAAACACCCTTGAAACCGCTCATATCTCCTCTCGTGTATTCAGCAATTGGGCTGTGCTCCAGACCCCAGTTCTCACACATGCACACTTTTATCATTGTTTTTAATTATTATTTTCTTTTAAGTTATTTTGTGCATCACTCTGTTTTGAATTTGATGCAAATTTGCAATGCATGAGGGTCATCCTTTTGTGTTAAATGGCTGCATAAAGCAAGCATTTGTTGACTCTCATGTTGATAAGAGTATTAAAGGGGACCTGCAATGCTATTCCTAGCACTATTTGGGCAACTTTACACAATTCTTGTGAGTCTATGGAAGACATCTGTAAGGTTTATTTAAAAAAAAAAAAATCATTGTTTTATATTTCTAATGGAGTACTCAAAAGCATCATTTTCCAGCCTCAAGATTTCAGCCTGTTATTGGCTAGGCTCCGCCCATAAGCACTTTCAGTGACAGTCATCCACAGAGTCTGCGAGTGGCAGACAGAGAGAGAGAGAGAGAGAGAGAGAGAGAGAGAGAGAGAGAGAGAGAGAGAGAGAGAGAGAGAGAGAGAGAGAGAGAGAGAGAGAGAGAGAGAGAGAGAGATAGAGAGATAGAGAGAGAGGGAGAGAGAGAGAGCACTGTGTAAACACAGCTGCGTGCGAGATACACAGGTCCCCTTCTCTTTCTCTCTCTCCCTCTCCCGTTTGAGGAAGTCTTCCACTGTGCCGCACGCTACAGCTATATACGGGGCATTAGTTAGTCTCCCGAATCGAGAGAGAGAGAGAGATAGAGATGGGGAGAGAGAGAGACAGACCGATAGACGACAGAGCGACAGTGTGCTCTGTCGCGAGGGTCTATTTGATTCTCCCTCTCTCTCTCGCTCACTCTCTGTCAAACCCCGTTTGGTGCACTACAACCACAGAGCTAATCGGATCACTATCCGGGCCATCCTCGCCATGTGACGTCACCATGCGAGTCAAATCAGAATGACCCGATTTTTTCGACCAGGAAATGAATGACCTGAATGACGGCAATCCGCCAATATGGTATTTAGAGACACAAACACATTGATACTAACTCCTATTACTATAATACAATGCTAGACACTGAAAAAAGACATTTATAATGCATGTCACATTTAAAACTTGGAATTTGAAAAAGATCAGTTTAAGGTAGATAAAAAAAATAAAAAATGTTAACTATGGACAATCATGTGATTAATCGCGATTAAATATTTTAATCGATTGACAGCACTAATAAATATATATGAAAGTGTGTGCGTGTGTGTTCTTGTGTCATTGGCTAATTAAAATAAATCTTGACTTGTTCTTAGATGAAGAAGGTGTAGGTAAATCTGCAGATGCAGCTTAAACTCCGGGGAAGGGGGACATTTTCATTGCCCTGTTTGTGACAAAACTATCATCACAGAGAAAAGGACATGGAAGTACTCCTTGGAGGCTCGCCAAGGTGCCAGTCATCCACTTCAGCTGCTGCCCGGTCTGAACATAACCCCAGTCTATCAGCATCCACTCCTGTCTCCCCTACTCCAGAATTGACTGTTCCTCCTCCCCTAGGGTACACAATGCAACCGCACTTGCTGTTCCCTCTGCAAAGTTAATTCCAACATCTGCCATCCACTCCACAACGGATACACGTGCAACAGTTTCCCACTTTAAACACGATTCTGCAACAACTGCATCATCCCCTCTGCTGGATTTAAGTCCACCCCTTCCATGTTCTGTTGTCCCTACTGCCCAAGATTAATCTGGAATAAGGTACAAATATCCTCACTAGGATTGCAGCAGATCACAAAAGTCAAGGTTTGGATCGTATTACAGTTTTGAGTGACAGATCGGATCAGTGAAAAAAAATAAAAAAAACATCAATGTATTAGCTGTATAAGGAAGTTATAAGTATAAGGAACACATAATTGTCTATTATCAATTAGGCCTATTTGTTAATGCTCAGTGTATAGAAATAGTTGTGGCAGTCTGGTAACTCTGGTTGCTCTGGAGGTCCATCCCTCTGTGCAGGCCTATAGTGGACGTGTTGGATAATTATTTGACAATTCTGCCTTGTGTCTGTCCACTCTTGGAAATGATCTTGTTACTGAAGTGACTAGGTTTTGTCATTAAACAGGAAATCCTGCCTCATTGTTCTCAAACCCAATCATTACCTCTGCGACGTCTGCAGCACTTGTCGCATAGTGACATTTTTCAGGAGGTGCGCAACGTGCCTGAAATGTTTTCTATGGCCTCTGTGCTCTCCATTTCCACAGAAAGAGATGGAGAGATGCTGATTAAGAAGTACTATAATGTGCCAGACAACACCCCGGGTATTTCCACCGGGTATTTCCACCGCATATTTCCATCGGGTATTTTGCACACTACTGTAGTAATAAGTTATAACTAGAGGTCACCCTCTCTGAGCACAGCCAACTCTCAATATGTTGAGGGGGCATGGCCTTCTGTTCACTGAAAGGAAATGTCAGCCGCCGGCGGACCGCAGATGACATCACGTCATAAATCAATCTCTCTAGACTGTATGGCATTTTTCTTCCAAATGTATCCAAGAGTAAAGACCATAACCATGTCACAACAGCAGTCATAGTGTATATTTTCAGCAATACGTTTGTTTACCAATTAGGGGTGTAACGGTACGTGTTTTTGTCCCGCAAATTTACGGTACGGGCTTCACGGTGCGGTATGCGCAGCCATACGAAGAATACGTCTCATACCACTAGCACTAGGTGAAACTGGGGTTGCACATTTTACAAATCTATGCTCAATATCTTTACTTTACTTTACACTGGCTTACATTGATCTTTAACGTTGAATATTAAGCTTGTATTGCCAAATGTAGATGATGAATAAAAACGTTGAAGCTTGCAAGTGGACAGAAAATATTAACAACGCGCACTGACACTCTGCCCTCGGCTCTCCCCCTCCTCCGCTCCCGTTTACTACACAGCCTAGGTGTCCCTAAAACCAAACCATGTTTGTAACACAGCAGGGTCATTCAAGTTTTACAGTTTTCTTTAGTTTTCTTGTTCGCCCAATAATGGTAACCAATGGAAAGACACACAAACACATGCAGACTTTCTCTGCGGACTTTCTCAGTCACAGCTGATCGGAAAAAAAGAAAAAGCACTACATACTTTTGGACTAATCATCTGAGCTCCTCTCCAGTTGCTGCTACTGTGTTACTTTAAATCCAAAATATTGATAAATCCTCTGCCAACCGTGGCTTCTGTGTACCGTTACACCCCTATTACCAATAGGTTAAAGTGTTATTAGTGGGATTTTAGTTTATGGAATGTCTTTATAACTTAGCAAATATCCGCCATTTTGAATGAGCATTGCTAGAAGTTTTATAGTCATATGAGGAGAGGCAGTGGCGGCTGGCCACTAGGGGCGCTGGAGCGCCGCCCCCCCCCCCCCCCCCCCCCTGGTAAAGAGAGCAGGAGAAGAAGAAAATGTTTTATTTTTATTTTAATTTTAGACCCCTAGAAATAAAATAAACATGTTTAAAATGAATAATATTTACTCATTTTAACCCTTGTGCCTTGTTAAGTAACTGACAGAGTTGTCACCTTAGTGGCTTAGTGCATGAAAAGATTGCATCATGTTCAAGGTCATAAAAAACTTAATTTGTAATATTTCGTTCCAATAATTTTTTTATGAATACCACTATGAACCTAACTCAACATATCTATCAAAGATTCCAAATATTTCCATTTGTAGGGTTATGGTTAGGGTTAGGGTTGGGGTTAGGGTTAGGGTTAGGGTTGTGGTTAGGGTTAGGGTTGGGGTGGGGGTGGGGTTAGGGTTAGGTTAGGGGACTGTTGAGCAAGTGTTGGGGTGGGCACGGGCACAGGGATGCGATTTTACCTTCTCCTAATCTTTCTGTCTGGGTAACCCTAACCCTAACTGTAACTGAGGGGTACAATTCCCTGACTGTATTGATAAGTATGGTATCATTAAACCACTACCGCTTGATGTACTTTAACTTCTGGCCATACAGTACACGATATCTAAGTATGATGAACACTTTCCCACATATGAAATCAGGTCCACACAAATATAACAGTCGAAGGTTTAATATAGCAAAAGGTATATACAACATTCACTTAATTACATTTATGATTTGAATGCACTTGTAAGGCAAATGAGTATTCGTAGGCAAATCAACACTGAATGTCCAATCTCTGGTTACGCAGGAAGCAAGTATACAACCTGGTTCTTTAGGGAACTATAGCGATGGTACTTAAGGATTATAGCGGGATACTAAAGGGGTCCTGCTGGTTGTAAGTCAGTAGGGGGGGGGGGTTTGGAGAGCCGTCAGCTGCATCCCATCTGGCCAACGATTCCTGGGGAGAATTCAGGTACAGAACACAGTGCCCGCAGGATCTTGATCCACAGATGAATACACTTGGGCCCTCTTGTAGACGGTAGCTGTAGGCTGTAGGTCCACAACGAAGGAGAAGCGAGGCGGCCTCGGTCTGGGTTGAGCGCCGTCTCACCTGGGCTCCTCTCGGGGGTAATTCCAACACTCACCGGCGTTGGCTGTTATCCGCTCCACAAATCAAAGCACCCAAAGCAAATAGATATTCCATGCCGTATAGGCTCAGCAGTCGTCCGGGTAGGTAATCCAATGTGCAGGTCCACTCGTCCTCGCCCAGAACTCCTCGGATGAAAGCACCACGCGTGGTCTGCCCAGCCTGGTTAAGACTCTAGATAACGCGAGGAAACGATGGGGGTGCTGCTCACTTTAGAACTCGATACCGCACGATGCACCATACATAATAGACTATTATTAACTTAATAGAAATACGTCCCACTCGACGGTACAGTGCCAAACTATGACAATTCAGCTATGAATTTACACGAGGTCTCAATGCCTATTCTGGGGCCAAATAGGCCATACTGCACCACACGTGGGTCGTGGGTGAGGCTTCACGTCTGTTACTAGGTTGGAGGGTAAAGGACTAATGGACTAAAATAAAGTTCTACTTTACTTGCGCCATATTTATATGCACGGTGAACAAATAGTACCATTCGTATTTCGGTAGCCGTATTCCTACGCGGAACCGGGGCTAGTTGGGACATGTTCGTCGGCACTATTGAACTTGACTCAAGGGGCTTGTCTGCTGGCGCCAGGTTCTTGTCCAATGAGAGAATGAACTATTATGGGCTGTAGTAGACTAAAGGGATATTCAGTGTATATGTACAAAGAATATACAAGGGATATCAAACGATATACAAATACTATTAAATATATATCCATAAATAAATATATATATTCGGTTTAATCTGATCCTTCACAACAGCCGCCCCCTAATTAGTCCCACCTAATTAGCTAAGCAGAGACAGATTAACCGCACTGTCTACCACTCAAGGTCCGCTGTAAGGGTCAGTCAACTCACAAAGTCGTGGGGTCATGGTCGTCATCGATAGTGTCTGGGAGTCTTGGCAGTTCTATTAGCCTCGCCACGGGTCGTGTGTAAGTCCGCCCTTGGACGAGCACTTCAGCTGCTCGGACCTTGCCATCGGCACCGGTGATCACTTTGCTTACGCGGCCAGCCGGCCACACAGCCCTGGGTAGTGACTGGTCGATAATCATGACGACTGTTCCTTCTGTCAAATTGTCTCTCTCTTTTACCCACTTCTGGCGGGTCTGTAGAGACGGTAGATAGTGGAGTAGGAAGCTATTCCAAAACTTGTCAGCCAGTACTTGACTGTACCTCCACATTCTTCGGCCGTTCGCTTCTTCAGGCCTGTACATTGTCTGGGGTAGCGCGGGGTCCAGCCGCACCATCAAGAGTGTGTTGGGGGTGACTGGGTCGACATCTGCTACATCACTTGAGACGTAACCGAGGGGCTTGGAGTTCAATACTCCCTCGATCTCCGTGAGGACTGTCATTAGGACTTCTTCCGCCACAGTCTGGGCCCCAAGCACGGCGTACAGGGCTGTCTTTATGGAACGTACTTCTCGTTCCCAGGTTCCACCGAAGTGGGGTGCGTTCGGGGGATTAAACTGGAAGTCAATCTGGGATGGAGCGAGGTGGGTCTTAAGTTCTGGGCCCATAGCTTGGAAGCTCTCTCTCAGCTCTCTTTCTCCGCCTTTGAAGTTTGTCCCGTGATCAGACAACAATGTAGACGGTTTTCCTTTCCGTGATGTGAATCTTCGGAAGGCCATAAGGAATGAGTCTGTGCTCATGGTTGGAAGGAGTTCGATATGTATCGCTCTGGTGGTCATGCATTTGAATACAATACCCCACCGCTTCTCGGTTCCTCTTCCTTTCTTTATATACAACGGGCCAAAACAGTCCATGCCGGTGGAGTGAAAAGGCTTGTCGCCGAGTCGGAGGCGACAGGGAGGTAGGTCAGCCATCCGGGGTATGCTGGGCTGCGCGCGCCACTTTCGGCAGTCTAGACAGGTTCGCTGGAAGCGTCGCACTGCTTCTCTCCCTTGAAGTATCCAATAGCGACGTCTGATCTCCGCGAAGACTCTCTCTGCTCCTGCGTGGTGCACATCCTCGTCGTATTTCTTTATGATCAGCTCTGTGACCTTGTGTCGGCTGTTCAAGACTATCGGGTACTTAACGTCATCCGGTAGGTCGGGGGCTCTCCGCAGACGACCACCCACTCTGATGAGATTATGGGCGTCGCTCTCGGGTGCCAGGTGGAGCAGTCTGCTGTCTGATGGGACGGGCTTTCCTCCCTGTAGACAGTCTAGCTCATCGGGGAACGAGTCTCTCTGGGCTCGTTGTAGTAGAAGAAGTTCTGCTTCTTCGTAGTCAGCTGCTGAAATGTCAGTGGTGGGCTGAATCTCTGGGTGGTGCCACAGGAATGTCTTTAGCTGCGCACTCTGTAGGGTGAGGCAATCATCTATGTTGGGGTCTGTGGAGGCAACTGTGCTCAATCCACAGAACATAGGTTTCTTGTTTTCAGCCTCCTCTTTACTCGCCTCCCGTGGGGTGGGCGTAGGCCACTCTTCTTCCGGGAGCTTGAGGAACTCTGGTCCGTCACTGTAGATGTTGTGACGGGTGAGGTCATCTAGGGACATTCCCCGGGTGATGACGTCAGCTGGGTTGTGTTTGGTGTCCACATACCGCCAGCTTGCTGCTTCTGTTAACTCTTGAATCTCTGTGACTCTGACTCCCACGAAGACCTTGTATCTGCATGAATCAGACTTGATCCATGTGAGTACTGTCGTAGAGTCTGACCACAAGATTGTTCTTTGCACCGGGATGGTGAGTTCACGTTGGATTAACGTGGCTAGATGCGCTCCTGCTAGGGCTGCGCAGAGCTCTAGACGCGAGATAGATTGTTGCTTTCGTGGGGCTATTCTTGAGCGAGCCAGGATGAAAGCGGTGTGTATCTCTCCTCCCTTCTCTTGGGCACGCAAGTAGGCCACAGATCCATAGGCTACTTCGGAGGCGTCGCTGAAGACGTGTAGATCCATCTTGCATGTCTCTGGCCTCACTGTGGGTGGGAAGTAGCTGCGGCGTATGTTGACGCCTGGGAGTGAGCGGAGTTCCGTCTCCCACTCTCTCCATGTGGAGGCAAGGTGTGCGGGTATTGGGTCGTCCCAGCCCTGGTCCTTGTCCCATAGTGCTCGTACAATCATCTTTGCCCTGGTGGTGTAAGGTAGAATACATCCCAACGGGTCATATTGTCTGGCGAGTGTTCTGTACACACTCCGTCTGGTGGTCGGTATCGCCGTCGACCTTCCCTGCTCCGTGGTCAGGGGTTTGTGTCTATAGTGGAGCGAGTCTGTTTTGAAGCGCCAGACTAGTCCTAGTGTCATTTCTTGGGCTTCTCCTGGGATGGTCGCCATCCAGGTCTCGCTACTGGCTGCCTTGTCCGCGGGGGAGAGGCTGCGCAATACTTGCTGGTCGCTGCTGGCCCACTGCCTGAGATCAAAGCCGCCTTTGATCAGGGAGGCGCGTAGCTTGAGTAGGAGAGCCTCGGCTTCTTCTTGGGTCGAAACGCTTTGTAAACAGTTGTCCACGTAGAAACTGTTCTTCACACTGTGTCGGACCTCTTCATCTGCTGCTGGGTCCTCTGCGACGTGTTTCTGCAGTGCAAATGTAGCACAGCACGGGCTGCATGTGGTTCCGAAGGGGAGGACTTCCCATTGGTAGATGGCTGGGTGCTCATCTCCGATCCTCTCTCTCCATAGGAACCGCAGTAGGGGCTTATCCTCCTCCACTAGTCTCACCTGCAGGAACATCCCTTTGATATCCCCGCTGATAGCCACCTTGTCCTGGCGGAAGCGTAGTAGCACGCCTAGTAGAGAGGGGCCGAGTGTGGGGCCGGGCAAGAGCTCTTTATTCAGATTCTGGGATCCGATCTGGTAGCTGCAGTTAAACACAATGCGATCCTTGCCGTTGTGGTGGACCTTGTGGTGCGGCACGTACCATGATTCGGTCGTCTGATCGGCCTCTTTAATGTCAATCTTCATTACGTGTCTCGCTGTGATTAGCTTCTCAATCTCAGCGCGGTACACACTCTCTTGAGCGGGGTCTTTGGCTAGGCGCCGCTCTGTGTTCAATAGATACCGCTCCGTAGCTTCTTTCGTGGCGTGAAAGGTGGGCATTCCCTCTCACCTCAGGAGTGGAGTTGCGTATCTCATCACTCCGCCGACTGTGACTCTCTTTGTCCCTTGCTCGAGGAGGTTTATGGCGTAAATGTCTTCTTTAGAACGAATGTCTTTCTTTTCGTTCTTAAAGGGCATTGTCTCTAGTGTCCATAGCCTCTCGACATGCTGCAGGAGAGTGGTGTCTTCTTCTGTCACTCTGGAGTGGAGGCAGCTAGTGGCTGCTGTTCGGTCGAGAGATTTAGCGAGGGGGCCTTGTAGTGTCCATCCTAGGCGGGTCTCGACTGCTGCAGGACAGCCTCTGGGTCCTGTATGGACCCGGTCTATCGGGACTATGAGGTCTGCATGGTCGGAGCCTATCAGCAGGGTCGGGGTGGCGCCGTCTATGAGCGGGATAGGTAGTTGACGCAGGTGCACATATTTATCCATCAGTTTGGCGATGGGGTAGGGGTACTGTGATAGTCCTATTTCTTGGCTGGTGAAAGCATTTGTAATCCTATACCGTCTCTCTGGCTGCCCGCTTGCTGCGATAGTGAAGGAGACATTCTCGCCTTTTATCGTCTTTAAATCTCTTCTTATTGTCCGAATCGTCATCTGGTTCTCGCTCCCCCGCAGTCCCAGCTGGGCCGCAGCGGATGCGAGGAGAAGGGTCTTCTCTGACCCGTCATCAAGGACGGCGTAAGTGTCCATGACTTTATCTTGGTGGCTCAATGTTACACGGACTACCTTTAAGAGCACCTGGGCGCCGCTGCTGCTGGCGGGGTCAATGTACATGACACTTGCCTTTGTGCTGCTCGATGGTGCAGGTGCAGGCTTTCTTCTGTTACTGTCGTGTAGGACATCTAGGTGGGCTCCGTCACACCGACTGCACCTCTTCTTTAGGCGGCACTCGGCTGCCATGTGACTGCGCGCACATCGGTAACAGCGCCTGTTGGACTTTATCCATTGACTCACTTCTTCTGCATTCATCTTCTTGAACAGGTCACATTGTGACAGCCAGTGTTCCTTCTCGCAGTACGGGCACACCATCTTCCACTTCTCTTTTCTCGAGGGGGTACTGTGGTTCTTACTGCTCGGTACTGATTCTGATTGGTGCATGACAGTCACTGATCTTCTTCCATCGTTTACTCTCCTAGGTCCCTCTCTGGAGCTTGGTGTGCTCCGCACGAATGTATCCAAGCGTAGGCTGCTGACTTCTCTCGTCAGGAAGTCGGCTAAATCGAGGAGGGATGGTTCGGGACCGTTAGGATCACGGTGGTCTCTTTGCCGCCTAAAGCGCTCTTGTCTGGCGGGCGGCAGCTTCTCTAAAATCCTCTCGACGTTAGAGTTGGCGTATAGCTCGTGCATACCCTTTTCTCGTTGCGCTCCCAGCATCCCTACCAGGGACTGCACTTTTATAGACAGGTCGTCTAGTGAGCGATTGTCTGTTGCTGGGGGTAGGCGGTCAATATGCCTTATCTCTTGGATTACGTAATCCCATATACGTCCATATCTCTGGTCCAGCGCTGCTAGAGCCGCGGTGTATGGGGTCGTAGAGGTGGCATAGGCTAGCGCTATATTGTGCGCTCGGGGTACTTTCAGGTGCTTCAGTAATATTGCATACTTGTGGCGTTCGTCAACGACATCCACCATCATTGTCTCTAAGCACATCCGGAGCTCCGTGTACTGTGCTCGATTCTCATGGGTGAAGTCTGGAAACGTCGGTGTGCCAATGTATGACGCCGTGGATGGCTGGCACATCGGTGAGCGTTGGGAGAGAGGCCTCCTAGGCGAGTCTCCTCTTGCGCCTCTCTGTGGGCTGGTACCGGCAGGGTACCATGGCCCGCTGGTCCAGGTGCTGTTCCTCGGGGCTGGTTGTGCGTCATGCTCACCCGTGAATAGAGTCGGGGGTCTGTAGCGCAGCGCCGCGGGGGTATAGCCTGGGCTGTACTGGACCTCCTGGTCCGGTGGAGTACTGTGCTGTCGTCGGGCTTGGTTCTCCTCCTCTCCCTCTTCTTCTTCTGTCAGGTCCTCTAGATCCTGTAGTCGTTTATTTAGCCTCTCCGCAGTGTATGCTGCTCCTTCCTTGTAGCTGGGTCTCGCTTGGACCGGTCGGGGAAGGGGGTCTGCGGAGGGTATAGGCTCTCTCTGGTGTTCAAGTTCAGGGTCGCTTGGTCGGTTAGGGGATGCTGCCCTTGACTGTTGTCTCGACGAGGCCCTTGAACCCCTGGCGGAGGGAGAGGGTGTTGCCTTGGTGATCAGCTGCTCCATTAGCTGCGCTTGTAGTCTGTCGCGCTCGCCCTGTAGTCTGTCGCGCTCGGCTTCGCGCTGGATGAGAGCGATGTCGCGCTCTGCTTCTCTTTGGGCACCGTCAGCGGCTCGCTGGGTGTCGGACCGGTCTCTTGCCATATTCTCTTCCGTCTGAAGGCGTCTCATCTCCAGGCGTATGTGCTCTTCTTCGCTCCGTTGCTGTGTTTGGAGTCGATCGCGTTCACCCTGAAGTCGATCGCGTTCACCCTGGAGTCGATCGCGTTCACCCTGGAGTCGATCGCGTTCGGTAGAGGCTGTCAGGCTGACGAGGAACGCCTGTGACAGCATCCTCTCCGCCTCGCTGGGGGAAGACGCTTGTAGAGGTGAGCCGCTCCTGGCTGTACTCGTTGGGGAGTCCTGGAGCTCTATCTCCTCGGCGCTCTCCTCATCTTGTTCCGTGCAGGGTTCCACCTCTGGAGGGTTGTCTTCCTCCCGGAGCTGGTCGGGGACTACTTCTTCGGTATTGGCGGGGGGTAAAGGCATGTCTGTTCCCTCCTGGTCCCCACCGTGAGCTTGGTCAGTTACATTAGAACCCACTAGGGCCTCTGTGGTCAGGGTAACCTGGTCGTTAAGGTCAGACATAATTTTACTTTCTACTTTTACCGCGTTTACCGTCTGTAGAAGGCTAGGTAGTTGACTGACAGCGTAATCCTCTAAGTACTGAGGTGTCTGTCGTCTGCGCCGCGGGCGTTCTACGTTAGGAGGACCGTTTCGTGGAGTGTTCATCATAGGCCATTTCAATATTAATAACACTATATTAATATTACACTAGTTACCCTCCGGCTCGAAGGACCAATTGTAACTGAGGGGTACAATTCCCTGACTGTATTGATAAGTATGGTATCATTAAACCACTACCGCTTGATGTACTTTAACTTCTGGCCATACAGTACACGATATCGATATAAGTATGATGAACACTTTCCCACATATGAAATCAGGTCCACACAAATATAACAGTCGAAGGTTTAATATAGCAAAAGGTATATACAACATTCACTTAATTACATTTATGATTTGAATGCACTTGTAAGGCAAATGAGTATTCGTAGGCAAATCAACACTGAATGTCCAATCTCTGGTTACGCAGGAAGCAAGTATACAACCTGGTTCTTTAGGGAACTATAGCGATGGTACTTAAGGATTATAGCGGGATACTAAAGGGGTCCTGCTGGTTGTAAGTCAGTAGGGGGGGGGGGGGGTTTGGAGAGCCGTCAGCTGCATCCCATCTGGCCAACGATTCCTGGGGAGAATTCAGGTACAGAACACAGTGCCCGCAGGATCTTGATCCACAGATGAATACACTTGGGCCCTCTTGTAGACGGTAGCTGTAGGCTGTAGGTCCACAACGAAGGAGAAGCGAGGCGGCCTCGGTCTGGGTTGAGCGCCGTCTCACCTGGGCTCCTCTCGGGGGTAATTCCAACACTCACCGGCTGTTATCCGCTCCACAAATCAAAGCACCCAAAGCAAATAGATATTCCATGCCGTATAGGCTCAGCAGTCGTCCGGGTAGGTAATCCAATGTGCAGGTCCACTCGTCCTCGCCCAGAACTCCTCGGATGAAAGCACCACGCGTGGTCTGCCCAGCCTGGTTAAGACTCTAGATAACGCGAGGAAACGATGGGGGTGCTGCTCACTTTAGAACTCGATACCGCACGATGCACCATACATAATAGACTATTATTAACTTAATAGAAATACGTCCCACTCGACGGTACAGTGCCAAACTATGACAATTCAGCTATGAATTTACACGAGGTCTCAATGCCTATTCTGGGGCCAAATAGGCCATACTGCACCACACGTGGGTCGTGGGTGAGGCTTCACGTCTGTTACTAGGTTGGAGGGTAAAGGACTAATGGACTAAAATAAAGTTCTACTTTACTTGCGCCATATTTATATGCACGGTGAACAAATAGTACCATTCGTATTTCGGTAGCCGTATTCCTACGCGGAACCGGGGCTAGTTGGGACATGTTCGTCGGCACTATTGAACTTGACTCAAGTGGCTTGTCTGCTGGCGCCAGGTTCTTGTCCAATGAGAGAATGAACTATTATGGGCTGTAGTAGACTAAAGGGATATTCAGTGTATATGTACAAAGAATATACAAGGGATATCAAACGATATACAAATACTATTAAATATATATCCATAAATAAATATATATATTCGGTTTAATCTGATCCTTCACAACACTAACCCTAACCCTAACCCCCATGGCAAGAAATAAACCACTATGGACGGTTTGAAAGCTAATATTGTTAACTTTTGTGTTAGAGGGTTTCAAAATCTAATCTTTTCAAATTCTGTGAATATATGGAAAATAAGCAAACGGACACAATTTCATGACATAATAATCAAGACAGCCATCGTTGTACACAGAAACACAAAAAAATATAGGCAAAAAACACAAAATAGTCGCTAAGGGGGCACAAGGGTTAAGTATGTTTGTGTTTCCAATGCACAATATAACGTTAATATATCAAATATAAATAATTGTTTTGTGATTCACAGGAAGTCACTGTCTGATAGAGAGTAACTACCTCTGAGGCTGGGCGGAGACGTATTGCGCACACAGTGTATCATCGCTGTATCCTCGCAGCCAATGAAATAGGTCAAGAAATTACATTTCGCCTATCAGTGCGTAACACACTGTGCGTTGAAATAATGATGTAATATGATGGAAGCCGGGCGCATTTTCTAGCGATGCAAGCAAGCAGGGTCCTTTCGGATGATCGGAGCCTTCCGGCGTAGTAGTCCGGATATTTTGCTACCTTTGCTGGTAGCTGTATGCAGCTAACGACGGTATGGACTGTTTAAACGTTACTGGAGTTTCTTTTTGAGTGGATTTAAAAGAAGTGGATTATTATTAGTTGTGGACTGGACAGCTGAATATCTCGCCCCATTCAACTCTTGTGATGGTAAGTAAGTCTTGTAACGATAGCTTGGATGTGTGTGTCTGTGTGAGAGAGAGAGATAGAGGGGGATACTAACTAATTAATTTCGCCGCGGGGGGCATAATCATCCGGACAATATAATGGTAACTTGTTTAAAATGACATACAAGATATACAGCTGTGATTATTATTGGACGGATCTGAAAGATAGAGAGAGAGAGAGAGAGAGAGAGAGAGAGAGAGAGAGAGAGAGAGAGAGAGAGAGAGAGAGAGAGAGAGAGAGAGAGAGAGAGAGAGAGAGAGAGAGAGAGAGAGAGAGAGAGAGACGTGGCTGCATTGACTGACTGTGATCATATAATCATATATTGATTGATGGCAATGGTGATAGTTGTACTCTACCTACTTAAATATTTGCCAATGCATGCCTCTGTACATGTTTGCCAAATGTTTGGTATAGCGCCCCCCCTGGAGAAGAATTCACCAGCCGCCACTGAGGAGAGGGCATCCAGAGCTCTCAATGAAAGTTGAAAAAACGACCTTTCCCAGCCGATTCCAGCTTTCTGCAAGCAAATGACTTCCTGATTATTATTTTATATTTCTCTTATTTCTCTGGATTATCTACCACAAAACTGAACGTTATTGGCATAGATTGGAGTGCAGTTAGTGTGTCTACCTTCTGTGAATATTTAGCAATAATCCCTGTTGCAATCCGATCCAAAATGGCGGAGCCATATCCATTATAAGAATGGAATTGTACATACTGTACAGTATATTTCATTCTTCCTGCACGCCTGGTGATACTAAATCCAAATTGAACTCTGGCATTGGAAAGAGTAGATTTGGCCTGATCCATAGATGTACAAGTTGGCTATAATAAGGTCATTTATAGGCCTGATATTCTATATTCTATAATAATATTTCAAATAGCATGTGTTCGGATGGCAGAATTAAGTACTGTATCTACAAAACCTTCTGTTTAATCATCTTCCCTTTATTCATTTCCTTAGAGTTTTTATACACGTGACACTGGGAATACATTCACTGAGGTCCATGGATGTCCCTAGATACCAAGAACATGCAAATGGGCCTTGTAGAAGTGGAGCAATCTTCAATTTACTTAGGTATGTATTTTTAGTAGTGCTGTCAGGCGATTACAAAAATGTATCTAATTAATTACAGGATTTGTAATTAATTAATCTAATTAATCACATTGTAATCGCATAACCATTTTATGCCTGATATTCTATATTCTATAATTATATTTCAAATTGCATGTGTCCGGATGGCAGAATTCAGTACTGTATCTACAAAACCTTCTGTTTAATCATCTTCCATTTATAAATTTGCTTAGATTTTTCAGGTCTGGTCAATTTTAGCATGGTGTTATTCACAGTCAAAGATAAAAAAAAAAATTAATTGATATTCTCTCATTTGGTTCATTACAATTTACTCAAGCCTAGTAACACACAGTACTTCTGACACTGGGAATACATTCCCTGAGATCCCTAGAATCAGATACCAAGAACATGCAAATAGCCCATTTAAAAAAAAAGTCTGTAAATGTGTATTCTATGTTCTTATGGAATGAATGAATGCGATAATTTGCTGTGTAATTAATTAATCTAATTAACGTGATAAACTGACAGACCTAATTTTTAGGCGGATTTTCAGAAAATAGGGCTAGGGCTTAACAGGTTAATGATAAGAAAAACAAATATACAGTGATATACCATTATCATTCCAAAATAAAAAATATACAGTGATATCAATTTTAGAACAGTGTGATCCTAGACCAGTGTGATCTATTGCTATGGGAGATTGACATTGGCTAACCTGTAGGCCTACTAGCTGTGATACATTGTCACAGTTGCTGTGAATGTTTTTGCTTCTTTTTTATGAAGCACTTAATAATTCTTTGCTTATATCATGAAACACACAGAACTAAGTTAGTGTATTTTAAGATAAGCATTTTATTGTCATTACTCAAAAATGGCTGCTAATCAACCCTTTGGGACATTTGTTTGTGCTATTAACATTTATATTCCTTAGTTAATTATGGATTCTAAAAATGTATATCTGGTTAAATCGTCGAGGGGGGGGGGGGTGCATATGCAACCGTCTTGGCTATGAGACTAGTAAAACCATGTATTTGTTTGTTTGTTTGTTGTGTGCTGCTGATGTTGTTCATTTCATTTACTGTACATTATATGAATATTGTCTCAATACACTGCTATGATAAAGCACATGATGAATCATATGGCCATGAAAGGTCTGAGAAGGGTACTTGTAAGGACTGACACTTCCATAATCTCCAGTGATTTATTGAGCTTGTTTCAGGAGAAGACACAGGGAGCCATGCATTCTCAAGTGGAAATCCTACTTTAACAGATGACTTGTTTTCACAAAAAGCCAGATAGAGAATGACCTGTGTATTTACCAAAGGAATTTACATATTACACTTGACCATCTTAACACCTCCAACAAGGCCAGGCCAAGCCGGAGAAACAAACAAACGTAATTCATGTTAAGATGTGACCCACCATTGTGCAGGTGTTTTCAAAGTAGCATTGAGCTCAAAGGTCCCGTCCACTCAAAAACACATTTGTTATACCGTTAACTTCTCATGGAGGCATTGACTTTGTTATTTGTGCAGAACTTTTCACATTCTTCCACTGGAGGGGGCGGGGCTTATCTTTCCTCTCTTAAAATCGGTGCTGTCAGCGATTCAAATAATCCTGGGAACCTATCATGGTTGTTATTGCCCAGCCAGCCACACTGTCATCCAGGAAATGCTAACTGCTAATGACAATTGCAAACGTGAAACTATTATAAGTTGATACATCCAGTGATCTATGCACAAAATGGACCACAGCAAGGGTGCTAAACATATTTTGTAACTGACCGCCAAGGGTAAAGATGCCTATCATCTTTACTGTCAGTAAGCTTTGATTTGCGTTGGTCTAGATGATCAATTTCTCTGTATAGGCTCAGAATACTGAGCCCTCTATTTATCTATCTAAGAAAATAATATTTCGGAGCCACTTGTGCACTTTCATTTAGTGTCCACATGGGGGCAGAGCTCGTCTTTCTTTAGTATAAAGGTCACAGCTTTCTGTGTGACCAAGGCGGAAGTAACTCAGATAACGACGGAGCAGGCAGCGAATTGTATGATGGAAAGACCTTACTCCAGTTAAATTAACTACCCTTGGTAAAGCGGAATAAGGTATGTCGAACACTCAAATGTATTATTATTATTACTGTTGTTGAAGATATGTTGTTGTATATTTATGTGTGTAACCGCCAAACATTTATAAACATATAAAGTGGTGCACTCACGAAGCAGATTCTAATCAAAGGCACCTGCTGCCGGACAAGTAACGTTATTATATATCATTGTTTTTCCCTGAGTGCCTTTGCTATGGAAGACGAGTTCACCCTTTAAATATCTTTAATACAATTGTTTGTTTGAACACTTTGGTATAATAATGAACGACATGTGAACAATATTGAAATGTGAAATATGTAACTAATTGTATGTTTGTGTTTGACTGTCCTATGCAGTTTTCACGGTGCAAACGAGGTGCAAACGAGGTGCAAACGAGGTGCAAACGAAGTGCAAACGAGGTGCAAACGGACCAAATGAGGCAACCGTCACTACCTGTACAAAGTACCAAAGAAAAGCTACAGTACTGCTAAGCTGAAATGCAAGAGAAAAAAGAGAAAATAAATAAAAGCATCTGTACGAAACATAACCGCATCTTTATTTCAAGACCAAGCCGGGGGGCAGTTACAGTGAAAACTTACCGACCAGTGGTGAGCGAAGACTTACCCATACTCTGAAGATGATAAACAGTGAGTAAAACCCATACTCTGAAGATGAGCAACAGTGAGTAAAACCCATACTCTGAAGATGATAAACAGTGAGTAAAAACCCATACTCTGAAGAGGATAAATGTATTATGAAACCTCATTCTGAAGTGGATAAACGTGAAATAGACCTTACTCTGAAGAGGATGGATGTATTATGAAGACTTTATTCTGAAGTGGATAAATGTACAATGAAGACCATACTCCAAAGAAAATGCATGTATGTTGAAGACCTCACTCTGAAGAAAATGCATGTACAATGAAGACCTCACTCTGAAGAAAATACATGTATGTTGAAGATCTTACTCCGAAGAGAACACATGTATGTTGAGGACCCTACACTAAAGAAAATACATGCATGAAGAGAAGGAAGAAAGAACCTACTAATTACCCTCATGCTGTCTGGTATCCATCCCAGCAAACCCACGGACGTGTGGCAACTCCTGTATATCTAATTACCCTCATGCTGTCTGGTATCCATCCCAGCAAAACCACGGACGTGTGGCAACTCCTGTATATCTAAATTAACCCTATGCTGTCTGGTATCCATCCCAGCAAACCCACGGACGTGTGGCAACTCCTGTATATCTAATTAACCCTATGCTGTCTGGTATCCATCCCAGCAATACCACGGATGTGTGGCAACTTCTGTATATTTAATTACCCTCATGCTGTCTGGTATCCATCCCAGCAAGTGGAACTCTTAAATACCATCTAGTTATTTGATATTTTGAGTGTATGTGATCAAGCACAATGTTGGCCCAAGAAGACGAAGCTGGCAACCTCTTGGAGTTGGAACAGAACAGAACGGGTGCTCGCCAAAGAACTCTAACCGAGAAAGGAAAAGAAACCCGTGAAGTGGAGGATAAGAGGAATGAGAAAGCTTTTAACAAGGCTTATCAGAAGTGGAAGAAGATAGCCAAGGAAGCAAGAGGGAAGCTAAGAACCTTCTGTCCAGCAGAAGAACTTGAAAGACTAAAACAAGACATTCAAGCAAGTTGTGACTTAGTAAGAAGTTTATATGAGTCCATTTTACGTAACCATGCCACGACTCCTGAGATCGCAAATAAAATGGACGCCTGTATTCAGCTGACGACAGACACCCAAGAGCTTGTGTGTAAGCAGCTGGAAACAAAAGAGGAAGATTTTAATGAAAGACTTGAGAAGGAGAGGGTGAGAATAGCTCTGAACAAAGAAGAGTACAGATCTGTATATGGTCACACAAATACTGAAACAATTCACTCTCAACGTTCCAAGGCATCAAACAGGCGGAGGGAAGCTGAACTCGCGGCTAAAGTGGAAGAGGTAAAGGCCATGCAAGTGATCCAGGCTCAGCAAACCAGTCTCCTCCAACTAGAGGGGGAAGAGGCAGCCATGCTGATGGAAATGGAGAAGTTGAAGGTACAGAGTCGACGTAAGCTGGAGGAGGAGAGGATGAAGTTACAGCAGCTACAAGCAGAGAAGGAAGTCCAGGTAGCAGCAGCCCGAGTGAGGGCATACAGTTCGGGAAGTGATCTAGACAACGAAGAAGAAGAAGTCACTGACCATGAAATAAATACTGCTTACCAAAATCCTGAATATAGTGCTCCGCTACATCCTACAGCATTCCAACGTCAAGCATCTCCCAGCGCGACGGCAAACCAAGAGGCCTTCAGTCTAGCCGAAGCAATCACAAGTGCATTAAGCATGAATCGCCTACCTACACCAGAACCAACAATATTCAACGGTGACCCTATGAAATTTGTTGATTGGAAGATGACCTTCATGACCCTGATACATCGAAAGCCTCTCCCAACAAGTGATAAGATGTTTTATCTGAAAATGTACCTTACTGGAGAAGCTCGTAAGTCTGTGGAAGGATTCTTTTACAGAGACTCCGAGGAAGCATATAAAGGTGCCTGGAGAGTGTTGGAAGAGAGGTATGGAAACCCCTTCATTATACAAAGGGCGTTCAGAGACAAGCTAATGAGATGGCCTAAGATAAACACAAACGATCCTCTGGCGCTCCGAGAGTTTGCAGACTTCCTACAGGGATGCACAGAGGCAATTCCACATGTCCGAGGGCTGGACATCTTGAACGACTGTGAAGAGAACCACAAACTGCTCAAGAAACTACCTGAGTGGATTGTGCGAAGATGGAGCAGGATCATCGTAGAAGAGCTAGATAAATCTGGAAGCTATCCAAGTCTTGCACACTTTTCAAAGTTTCTGAACAAAGAGGCACGAATAGCTTGTAACCCCATCGCTACCCCACTGCTGTTGAACTCCAGAGCCTCAGACGAGAGGTTTTCCAAGAGAGCCAGAGCGTTGAATACAAGCACTCACATAAAGAGCAACATCGTGGAGACACAGTATTCACCCTATAGAGCCAGACCACCTTGCCCAATCTGCAAGAATGAGAATCATGGCATTGCTACATGCACTAACTTCGCATCAAGGTCTATAGAGGATAAGAGAACGTACATCTACCAAAATCACCTCTGCTTTGGATGTCTAAAGAAGGGACACTCCAGCAAGGACTGTAAACGGCGACATACCTGCAACACCTGCAACCGTCGTCATCCAACGTGTCTGCACGAAGAGAGGTCACAAGCACCAGAGACACCCCAGAGTGGCACATCTACTGCAAACTACCGGGGCCAAGAAGTCCGCAGAGTCGTGTCTCACACTACAACCCGATGTGCTTCTGCGACCTCAAGCATTGTCCCAGTCCTTGTGTCTTCAGTTCAAGAGCCACAGATAACGGTGCTCACTTACGCACTACTCGACACACAGAGTGATACAACGTTTATCTTAGAGGACCTGCTTAAGGAGTTAAGTGTGGAAAGTCAACCTGTGAAGCTGAGACTCAGTACAATGACTGCTGTAAATACAGTTATAACCAGCAAGAGTGTCAGCGGCCTACAAATCAGAGGACTCCATTCTGCAAACAACATCAGAGTGCCACAAGTCTACACTCGTAGCTTCATCCCAGTAGACAAATCCTACATTCCTACTGGTAAAACAGCGCTACAGTGGCCTCACCTCAAGCATCTCGTAAACAAGTTGCCAACACTTCTAGACTGTGAAGTGGGTATGTTAATAGGATGTGATTGTCCCTCAGCGCTAGCTCCACTCGAAGTCATCACAGGCTGTGAAAACGAACCTTTCGCACAGAGGACAGAGCTTGGCTGGAGCATAATAGGCTCATCTAACCCTCATCTGGACCGACAAGGGAGCCAGAGCTTTGTACATAGAGTGTCAGTAAAATAAATACCAGCCCCGTCTACAACAGATGTCCTTAAAGTACTTGAGTCGGACTTCTCTGAAAGGAACTACGAGGACAAGTACGTGTCTCAAGAAGATGTTCACTTCATACAATTCCTCAGCGAGAACATCAGACAGAAAGAAGATGGACACTACGAGATGCCTCTACCTTTCAAGGGTAGCAGCCCACCATCCCTACCAAACAACAAGAGACTAGCTACAGTCCGCCTCCAGTCTCTAAAGAAGAAGCTAAAGACGGATAAAGAGTATCACGAACGCTATAAGGCTTTCATGAAAGACATCATCGAGAAAGGTGACGCAGAACTTGACCATACCACTTCATATGGAGAGACCGCTTGGTACCTTCCTCATCACGGCATTTACCACCCTCAAAAGCCTGGCAGGCTACGGGTCGTGTTTGACTGCTCAGCTAAATTCTGTGCAGTTTCCCTAAATGACTGTCTATTGACCGGTCCCGACTTAATCAACTCCCTAATAGGAGTTCTATGCCGCTTCAGAAAGGAAGACGTGGCCATAATCTGCGACGTGGAAAGAATGTTCCACCAGTTCTTCGTCCACCCTGACTCTCGAAAATACCTCAAGTTCCTGTGGTGGAGGGAAGGTGATTTGGAAACGGAACCACAGGAATACAGGATGGCAGTTCACCTCTTTGGAGCTGCTTCGTCTCCTGAATGTGCCAATTTTGGCCTAAAGTACATGGCACACCAACATAGAGAAGACTACCCAGCAGCCTCAGCCTTCATTGAGAAGAACTTCTACGTTGATGATGGGTTAGCCAGCGTTTCATCAGTCGAAGAGGCCAAGAAACTGATCATCGAGGCACAAAAATTGTGCAAACGAGGAGGCCTGCGCCTCCACAAATTCAACTCTAACCACAAAGACGTCCTCAACTGTGTGAAACCCTCAGAAAGAGCAACAATCACTGACCCTCTCGAACTTAAGCTGGAAGCGACCCCAACTGAGCATGCACTTGGCCTTCAGTGGTCTATAGACAACGACACCTTCAGCTTCAATGTCAACATGAAAGACCAGCCTTCAACCCGTCGAGGAATCCTCTCCATCGTCGCCTCTCTTTATGACCCACTCGGGTTTGTTGCCCCATTCACCCTAAGCGGGAAACGCATACTCCAAGAACTATGCCGCAGAGGCATAAGATGGGACGATCCACTGCCAGATGACTTAAAGCCACGGTGGGAGGAATGGAAGATCGGGCTACATAACTTAAAGGAATTCACAATCCCTAGATGCTATCACCCACATGACTTCGGCAACATCATCAAGACGGACCTGCATCACTTTGCCGATGCCAGCAGCATGGGGTATGGCGCTTGTTCCTACCTCAGGTACAAAAATGACAAAAATACAGTACACTCCAGTCTTGTGATGGCCAAAGCAAGAGTAGCACCCACCAAGGTCTCAAGCATCCCACGACTAGAGCTCTCAGCGGCAGTGGTCGCAACCAAATTAAGTGTGTTGCTGAAAAGAGAACTGCAGATGAAGATCGATGAAGAATTCTTCTGGACAGATTCACAAGTAGTTCTGGGCTACATCAATAATGAGGCAAGAAGGTTCCATGTGTTCGTCGCGAACAGAGTCCAACTGATAAGAGAAAACACTGACCCAAGTAAATGGCACTATATCGAAACAGCAGAGAACCCGGCAGATCATGCCTCCAGAGGCCTTCAGGCATCTCACATTCCTTCAACAAACTGGATGTCAGGTCCTACATTTCTCTGGGAGCAAGAAGTACATCCAAAACTGAATCCCTTCGCAGACTTACTCGTAGGCGATCCTGAGGTTAAGGCTGTCCAAGCTTTCACAACCAAAGTTAACAGTTGTACAGACATTCTAAGTCGCCTAAATCAGATCTCTTCATGGTCAAAGATCCTGAAAGTAGTCGCAAGAATCAAGAGGCTGGGATCGGGAAAAGTACACAACACCGAACTGGTGACAGTCGAAGAACGAGAAAGAGCTGCCAAAATAGTGATCAAGCTTGTCCAGCAGCAAGCCTTCTCTCAGGAAATTAAGAGATGCCAGGAAGGAGATGCTCTCCCAAGTTCAAGTGCTCTCCATTCCCTTGATCCAATTCTGCATCAAGAACTTCTCTGTGTGGGTGGAAGATTGAGACGCTCATCCCTCAGTCAAGAAATGAAATTTTGCCAAAAGACAGCCCTATCACCAAGCTAATTACGGCTCATCACCACGCTCAAGTTTGTCACCAAGGCCGAAGTCAAACCCAAATGGAACTGAGGGCAAATGGTTTCTGGGTCATTGGTGGGAGCAAATTAGTGATTCACAACTGTGTACGATGCAGGAAACTCCGACGACCTACTCAAGAGCAGCAAATGGCTGAACTCCCTAAAGAGCGTGTGGAAGACTCACCGCCTTTCTCATACAGTGGCATGGACTGCTTCGGCCCCTTTCTGATTAAAAAGGCTCGAAAGGAGTACAAAAGGTATGGCCTGATACTAACTTGCCTAGCTTCACGAGCTGTCCACATCGAGATGCTTGAAGACTTATCAACAGACTCATTCATTAACGCCTTGAGATGCTTCATCAGCCTCAGAGGAGCTGTTCGGCAACTTCATTGCGACCACGGTACTAACTTCGTGGGAGCTAGAAACCAGTTTAAAGAAGCACTCAAACAATGTGACGCCAGTTTACTGGAGATCTTTCTAGCAGAGAAACAGTGTGAATTTGTCTTCAACGCTCCATCCGCCAGCCATGCAGGTGGTGTCTGGGAACGTCAAATCAGGACAGTAAGAAATGTGCTGAACGCCACTATCGCTCTGTGTCCAGGCAGACTTGATGACGCCTCTCTTAGAACACTCTTCTATGAAGCTACAGCTTTTGTAAACAGCCGACCACTGACAGTAGATGGTATCAACGATCCTATGGCGCTAGAACCCTTAACACCAAACCATCTCGTCATGATGAAGTCTAAAATCGCTCTTCCACCCCCTGGGAGATTTGTTAAAGAGGACATGTATGCAACCAAGAGATGGCGCAGAGTCCAGTACCTAATCGAACAATTCTGGAGCCGCTGGAAGAAGGAATACCTCCTGAACATTTCTACACGCCAGAAGTGGCACGTACCACGGCGTAACCTCAAGGTGAACGACATAGTCATCCTCAAGGACAGTAACCTGCCAAGAAGCCAGTGGCAACTATGTCGGGTCGTCGAAGCCACTCCAGAGAGCGACGGTCTAGTACGTCGAGTAAAAATACAGACTGGGGAGCGAAAAGATCACTCTACCAGACCTTCAGTCCTCGAGCGACCGATCCAGAAATTGGTACTCCTCCTCGAGAGTAATTAGTATAGAAATGCTTGAAAAATATTATTTTGATGCTATGTGAAATCTAAAAGGAAATCCTGTATGACTAAATTAATTGTTTTTGTGCTTATCCGTCATAGCAGGATTTGGTGGGAGTGTAACTGACCGCCAAGGGTAAAGATGCCTATCATCTTTACTGTCAGTAAGCTTTGATTTGCGTTGGTCTAGATGATCAATTTCTCTGTATAGGCTCAGAATACTGAGCCCTCTATTTATCTATCTAAGAAAATAATATTTCGGAGCCACTTGTGCACTTTCATTTAGTGTCCACATGGGGGCAGAGCTCGTCTTTCTTTAGTATAAAGGTCACAGCTTTCTGTGTGACCAAGGCGGAAGTAACTCAGATAACGACGGAGCAGGCAGCGAATTGTATGATGGAAGGACCTTACTCCAGTTAAATTAACTACCCTTGGTAAAGCGGAATAAGGTATGTCGAACACTCAAATGTATTATTATTATTACTGTTGTTGAAGATATGTTGTTGTATATTTATGTGTGTAACCGCCAAACATTTATAAACATATAAAGTGGTGCACTCACGAAGCAGATTCTAATCAAAGGCACCTGCTGCCGGACAAGTAACGTTATTATATATCATTGTTTTTCCCTGAGTGCCTTTGCTATGGAAGACGAGTTCACCCTTTAAATATCTTTAATACAATTGTTTGTTTGAACACTTTGGTATAATAATGAACGACATGTGAACAATATTGAAATGTGAAATATGTAACTAATTGTATGTTTGTGTTTGACTGTCCTATGCAGTTTTCACGGTGCAAACGAGGTGCAAACGAGGTGCAAACGAGGTGCAAACGAAGTGCAAACGAGGTGCAAACGGACCAAATGAGGCAACCGTCACTACCTGTACAAAGTACCAAAGAAAAGCTACAGTACTGCTAAGCTGAAATGCAAGAGAAAAAAGAGAAAATAAATAAAAGCATCTGTACGAAACATAACCGCATCTTTATTTCAAGACCAAGCCGGGGGGCAGTTACATATTTTATATTCTGAAAATGTTCTAAAAGGTGCAACACCTGTGCCAAACGTATTTCATGTAAGGGATGATCCACTACTAATATGACTAAACACCTTCGCCTGCATGGTGTACAAATCAACAGGTGCACATTATCATGTGTGATGTATTGTGCAGGGGGGGTCATCCCTATGTTCCCACAGCCCTATGTTCCCACAGCCCTATGTTCTCACATTTATAAGATATCTCTCAAAATTAGCCCATATGTTCCCACAGCCCTACTGTATGTTCCCACATTTCTAAGATTTTTCTCAAAATTAGGCCCTATGTTCCGACAGCCACTCGCGGACTGGCCACTGGCATGGCCTGGCTGCCCTGGCAGACTGGCAAATGCTTTAAAAATTAAAAAAAATTGTATTTGTTTGTGCCCGCAGTCAGGCCACTGAACTCCGAAGCAGGCCAGGTCAGTATACATGTTTCTATTTGCGCGGAGATGTGCTCTCTATATAAGTTCAGGCAAGCGGGCAGGAATGAGTTAACTTGTCATTCACAACCCAGCGCTAGGCAGCGTGCCTTGAGCGGGCCTGCACAGGCCTCGCCAATCTCAAACAAGCCTATTGATTTAAATCATGATGAGATCGACTCCCGAAACCCGGGAGATATGAGCGTTTTGGATAGCTCTAGAATGGGTGAAGACGAATGTCGGACTGAAATTGAAAGAATGAGACGAAAGCAGGGTGCAATCAGAGGTGTTACTATGCAAGTTTTTAATCAGATGGACATTGAAATTGACATGGAAACTCTGAATGTTGATCACATGAGCACTTTATTGGATGTACTGGGAGTTAAAGAAGACAGTTTGTTGGAACCTGACTGTGAAATAGAACAGCTATAACTATAAGGGTTAGGGTTAGGGGGGGTGGTATGGGCCTGGCCTGCCTGAGTAAAATTCCCAGTAGGAATTGTGGTCCCAGTCCGCCACTGCCCACAGCCCAATGGTCCCACAGCCCTATGGACCCGGACGAGCCCTCTACTACCAGAGGACAATTGTATAATAGGCTGGGTGTAATTGGCTACCAAAGGGAGAGGGGTATAACCAAAGAGAAAGGGGGATAACATCAGATACAAATTTATGAAAAAAGGAAATGTGGGAACATAAAAACTGTGTTGAATGCACATACTGTAATGTATTGCTTTCATAGATCCCACCCGCAGATTGCTAGTCTAGTGATGTTAGTAGCCAGCCTACTGCTATTTAGTGACCCAACGATGTGACACTTAATTCACCTTAGAGGTAAAGGGAAATATGTCAGGCGAGAAAGTTGAGGAGTGTCACAGATTATGTGGTGAAAAAGCTGCATCCCTTATATCAGTGGTTCTCAAACTGTGGTACGCGTACCACTAGTGGTACTTGGTGGTACTGCTGGTGGTACTTGAAAACATTTACAAAAAAGCAAAAAAACAAATAATAATAATTAATTTAATAATTTTTTTCAGTCAGGCCACTGAACTTAGAAGCAGGCCAGGCCAGTGTTTCTGGTTGCGGCGGCGCGATAGTTAAATAACCTAAGTGGGGAACAACCAGGAGATCACTGTGACAGAGAGTAATGCAGTCTAAACAGTCATACATCTTTAATTCAACTTCAGCCCTGATCATAACCATTTTTATTTTTTTTGTAATGTCAGATAAAAAATGAAATACTCCCACTTTTCTGAAAAGAGTTGGTGTTAAATCTGACATTACAAAAAATCCATCAAAATCTGTGTTGCTGCTAACCATTGACACATGCCTAGCCTGTAATAATCCCCCCCAGAAAAATGTACTTTGCATTTGATATATTGAATTTTTTTACTTTTTGTGTTTTTTTTAACAATAATTTGTGATGCCATCACACAAACGGGCATTTAAAGGGTAAACATTCAAAAATGTATTGAATATGTGTTTTATTTTCTTTTTTACAATAATTTGTGATGCCCATCACAAACACTGGCATTTAAATGGTAAAAATTCAAAAATGCCTGCACCAGAATGCAGGAAATTAAGTTTTTGTAACAAAATGTGTGTGTGTGTGTGTGTGTGTGTGTGTGTGTGTGTGTGTGTGTGTGTGTGTGTGTGTGTGTGTGTGTGTGTGTGTGTGTGTGTGTGTGTGTGTGTGTGTGTGTGTGTGTGTGTGTGTGTGTGAGAGAGAGAGAATGACGGACAATTGCTTGCTGTGTGAGAGAGAGAGAGATAGAGAGAGAATTAAGTACATTTGCTGAAATACAGTTGTTCTTAATTTTCTCACTTGCTATGTGAGAATGTTAGTTATTATGTTCTCAATGGTCCTTGCATTGTATGAGTTGTGTAGAAGCGTTTGCTAGTTCTAGTGCTATCCCTTTGTACATTGTGGCTGTGTCTGACAAAAGTTAACAATAAATAATGGTATTAGGAATACATTTGCCTCCTGCGTGAACTGTGCATAGCTGAATAGACTGTATTTTAACGATGGTCATATGGTGGTACTTGGAGAGCCAGCTACGTTCTCAGGTGGTACTTGGTGTAAAAAGTTTGAGAACCACTGCCTTAGATGTTGAAGCAAAATTTTTTTGTATCCACTTTTTCTCCTCATTTTCTATTTTTCTCCCATCCCAATTCCACTGTGCCAATTGTTCCCTCCCCTCCGATACACGAGGAGGCAGCCTGTCACATCTTTTCACCTGCCAGCGAGGACTCTTATTGGCGAGGTGTAACGTGTGGGAGGCTCACACTACCCCCGCCATTTCCTGTCTCTGCTGTGCAGGCGTCCAGATTACCACCCATCGACTTCCACCCGCTAACTCTGCCAATTGAGTTAGTATGACGGCTGGCCTAAGCCGGAGGCAACGCCGACAGCCGGAGTCTAACCCGGTGTCTCTTGCGTTGATGACGAGCGCAATGTCCGTTGCGCCACCCAGCCGCCCTTTGAGGTAACATTTAAAAATAATTCATTTATTTTATAAAGTGCTTCTCAATAACCAGAAGTCGCTGACAGAAACAAAGAAACAAAGAAACATAGAACCACAGGGAAACAGGGAACAATATGAAGGCTCAGGAACATAGAGCTACAGTAACAGACAACAACAAAAATACAGGAGCCAGTACGGGAGGGGAGGCAGAGAGGGTAGGGGAGGGGAAAAGGGGGGTGACATGTTGGAGGAGGGTGGTTATGGGTAGGGAAGGTTAAATGCTAGGGAGAACAGGTAGGTTTTGAGACAGTAATGTTAGCTAAGCTAGCTAGCTAGCTACCCACCACCCTGACCTACACTGACAGTAATGTTATATGTTAAGGTGTGTTGCAGTTGTAGTAACGTATAGTCCATTTAAAAATAATGGATTTATTAGTGAATCATTAATAACAGAAACCAAATTAAACTGTATGCAATAATCTAGAGGTTAAATTTCTATGAAGTCAATTGTGAATATGAATATGACTTCTGTGAAGGTTTAACCTCTTAAGCCCGATCGGCCCGGTACCGGTAGGCCTACGAGATTTATTTCATAAATAGATCAATACAGTCCGTGATGTTGTGTTTTTTTTTCAAATCTAGCCAAGGGTAAAGACCCTAACCCTATCAAAACAGCAGTCAAAGTGTACTAGCACTACGTTTGTTTAGCAATGATTTGAAAGTGTTATTAGCTAAATATGAGCTTATAAATATCTCTGCGCATTGCATCAGAAACTGGATGATTTAGACGCAAGGACATGATGGCATCGTGAAATCATTGTAGTCCTAAAAAAGAGGAGACCCAGGGCTTTCAATGGGATGTTGAAATTCGATAAAACTACACTACCCAGCTCACACCAGCCGCAGTCAAAGCTGCAGCCGCTTGACATGAAAACATTTCTGTGAACGAAAAAAACTCTGAGCTATGGACATTATACAAAAGTAACTGTAAAAGTATAAAGTATTTCATGTTAATCAGCCAAACAAGAAAATATTAAGATTAAGATCAAATCCTTCCCCAAAATATACAATTTGCCATTTCATTTTAAAACTTTGAATCTGACACTGAACACGGGCGATTTCCATAGCCCGCTTCCTCCTTCGTTTGGACTGTGAGAGTACTCTCTGAAATTTATATTCATGAGCTTTTACAACTAATGATAACCCCGTAGTTATCCCTGTACTGCAATCCCTCTCTGCTAAATTCATATTAATGTGTGTGAGCATTGGGTTCAGTTAAGTTTATGGGTAATCATATTCAGTTTATTCCTGGTAGGACACCAGTCACATTGATTAAAAGCAGCAACACCAGCGCTCTCCCCAGCTAGGTGTGTGCTTTGCCTCCAGCTATTTTCAACCCATATGTGCCATAGCTAAAGCCACCCCCCTCCACATACACACACACACACACACACACACACACACACACACACACACACACACACACACACACACACACACACACACACACACACACACACACACACACACACACACACACACACACACACACACACACACACACACACACACACACACACACACACACACACACACACAAATATGTTCAAGGGACAACCGATATCCACACCTCACAAGGTTAAACTTGTTTACTAAGGTAATAGCAGACCACCGTAACACAAACACTATCGGTTTTGTCTTTACTTCTAAAGTAGGCTACTTCAGTCGTCTGGAAAGATTAGTTACCAGGCGCGGGACATTAAACATAAATCAAGATGACGCTGGGCATTGTCTTCGCGCAAAATACTGCAGACCGATCCCACTTTATAAAAAAAGAATTTAAAAAAAGAATAAAACACTGACGCTCATTAATTTTTTCATTATCCCGGCCTGACCACATCTACCCGCTCCCATGTGGGTGATAGATGTGGTCATCGCCAAGCCACATTAATCTTCCTCCGTACCTAAAGCTGGTGAGAGGCAAGGAGAAGATACACTACGTACTGGTCTGAGCAAACAGCTCCCTGTTTATTAATAGAAATTAAGCGCATACTTGTATGCATATATATATATATATATATATATATATATATATATATATATATATATATATATATATATATATATATATATATATATATATATATATATATATATATATATATATATATATATTAGTGCTGTCAGGCGATTAAAAAAAATTAATCTAATTAATTACATGATTTGTAATTAATTAATCTAATTAATCGCATTTTAATCGCATAACCATTTTATGCCTGCTATTCTATAATCATATTTCAAATCGCATGTGTCCGGATGGCAGGATTCAGTACTGTATCTACAAAACCTTCTGTTTAATCATCTTCCATTTATTAATTTGCTTAGATTTTTCAGGTCTGGTCAATTTTATCATGGTGTTATTCACAGTCAAAGATAAAACATTTTTAATTGATATTCTCATTTGGTTCATTACAATTTACTCAAGCCAGTATTTCAGACACTGGGAATACATTCCCTGAGATCCATAGATGTCCCTAGAATCAGATACCAAGAACATGCAAATGGACCATTTAAAAAAGTCTGTAAATGTGTATTCTACATTCCTATGGAATTAATGAGATAACAAAATAAAAATAAAATACAATTATTGTAATTTTTTAATTAATTTTGAGTACATTTTCATAACGCGATAATTTGCTGTGTAATTAATTAATCTAATTAACGCGATAAACTGACCGCCCTAATATATATATGCATAATAATATAACGCATAATAATGCATAATATATATATGCATACATGCTTCATTTATATAAATCTTTATAATTAATAAATAATTTCTATTATTTTATTTCTATTAAGCATACATATATGTGCTTGTGTGTGTGTGTGTGTATATAGGCCTATATATATATATATATGCAGATGGTGTTGTAATTGGGCGTTGACTCTCACCTTGCTTGGCCTTGCAGGACGTCCTGTCAGCTTGCAGGGTGTACCCGTCCACGCAGCTGCATCTGTACGACCCGTAGGTGTTCATGCAGGTCTGGCTGCACGCGCCGTACGCCGCACATTCATCATGATCTTGATGCAGGAAAGGAGAGAGTCATTTGTAACAAATTAGGTGTGCTCAAAGATGACCCAAATACATAAAGTATACTTAATGTGGCCTCACTCTACTTGGCTCAGATATAATTACTTTCTATATCCAACGCAACTCAGTTGGAAACTCCTCCAGCCAGAATCCCTAACAGCACAAACGGCTACATGGGGCCGTAATGATTTAATAAAAAAAATTGCTGCTGTGTAAATATGGTCAAAAAAATGGCTGCTGTGTGAATATGGTCAATAGGCCAACACAAATGTGGCATGATGATTCATTCAGGAGTATTTGAACCCCTTGAGATGATGAGCCATATCATCCCAGAGAATACTTTTTTGATTCATTATCATAAAGTTATAGTTTTTGCTACTGGAAATTAGTTCTTAGACTCATCTTTAAGGCAATTACAATTGTATATGTTCATTAAGATTTAAAAAAAAAACACGATTGACGTGCGTGATCACATGGCTTTATTTAGAACGTTTGGTTTGTTTGTTTGGCAATGTGAAACACAACCAATAAAAATAACAACAAAAAAGTAGCTCACTGTTTTTTTTTTTTTTTGCATTTCTACAGCTTATATTGGTCACGCAGGACCGACAGAGGAGAGGGCGAACGGGAGGAGATGTGGGGAAGACATGCAGAAAATGTCACCGGGAGCGAGAGGCGAACCCAGGACGGCCACGTACAGTAGGTGTGCGAGGCACTATGCTGTGCGCCATGAGGGCGCCCAAAGTACTGTAGCTCACTTTTGATTGAGACTACAGAACTGAAAGTGACTTAAAACAGACTACGGTTATTTGTCTGACGCCTGCAATTGAATAAATGCAATAAAACCTGACAGCAAGGTATTCGTTCACTGCATTACATTTATAAATGAATTTGTCGATTTGGACATTATTGTAACAAAAATGTATTGTTTAAAGGGAAATACAACATGACAAAAAAGCACACATACAGTATGTACTCATGTACTCACAGAGAACGTGCTTCAAAGTAATCTTGTCTGGCAGCTCGCGGAGCGTGAAATTACAGCGACATTACAACTTAAAATACGCTATTAAATAATAGGCAGAGTATCTTCTGGAAGAAATTGTTACTGTTAATTTTCCAGTGTCCATTGATTTAGTGTCAGTTTACCACCAAAGGGAAGTCGCAGGCAGGTTTTAGTGCACGGTCGCGGCTTGACATCACATTTCCTGACTAAAAATATTGCAAACAACATCACCATTAGGGATGTCCGATATTATCGGCCGATATTGGCATTAAAATGTAATATCGGAAAATATCGGTTTAAAAATATATATATATATATATATATATATATATATATATATTTTTTTTTTTAACATTTATTTAAGCTTTATTTACCCAGGCAAGCAAGTAAGAACACATTCTAATTTTATTTATTGTCAAAAGTATGCATAATGTTGTGTTAATTCCACAACAAGAGATATGTAATATTAATTACCTGAAATTATTCAGTTTTTGGGGGGGGGGGGGGGGGGGGGAACCCTGCATATATCGGTATCGGTTGATATCGGTATCGCAAATTAAGAGTTGGACAATATCGGTATACCGGTAAAAAAGCAAATATCGAACATCCCTAATCACCATTGCTACTCTCACTCATTCAAACATGACGTCTGAATCTGACTTGTAAACAAAAAGTAAATTGGTCAAATTGATGAGAGCACCACTCAGAGAGTAAGCTCTCAGCTCAATTCAATGCGGCTACAGGAAAACGGGCAAACTCAGAAATGTAAGTTAAACCAGTCCTAGTTTACGCACATGTTCTCTTCCTCAGCATGTTATGGAATCAATATTATTAAGTTTTGATTTAGCTGTTATTCTGTGCTTCATTCACTTCTGCCTGGCGAGATTTGGGTGATGACACTCTCCCTCTCTCCCCACAAGGATTTGAAGCGCATTATCGGTGATGAGGCATGAGTACAGTGCAGGTATGAGTACAGTGCAGGCATGAGTACAGTACAGTATGAGTACAGTGCAGGTATGAGTACAGTGCATGCATGAGTACAGTATGAGTACAGTATGAGTACAGTGTATGCATGAATACAGTATGAGTACAGTATGTGTACAATGCAGGCATGAGTACAGTGCATACATGAGTACAGTGCAGTATGAGTACAGTGCAGGTATGAGTACAGTGCATGCATGAGTACAGTATGAGTACAGTATGAGTACAGTGCAGGCATGAATACAGTATGAGTACAGTGTGGGTACAGTGCAGGCATGAGTACAGTACAGTATGAGTACAGTGCAAACATGAACACATTATGAGTACAGTACAGTATGAGTACAGTACATGGATGATTACAGTATGAGTACAGTGTATGCATGAGTACAGTACAGACATGAGCACAGTATGAGTACAGTGCAGTGTGAGTACAGTATGAGTACAGTTCAGGCATGAGTACAGTGCATGCATGAGTACAGTACAATATGAGTACAGTATGATTACAGTATATGCATGAGTACAGTACAGGCATGAGTACAGTATGAGTACAGTGCAGGCATGATTACATTACATGCATGAGTACAGTGCAGGCATGAGTACAGTGCAGACAGTGCATGCATGAGTACAGTACATGCATGCGTACAGTGCATGCATGAGTACAGTACAGGCATGAGTACAGTGCAGGCATGAGTACAGTGCAGGCATGAGTACAGTACATGCATGAGTACAGTGCAGGCATGAGTACAGTGCATGCATGAGTACAGTGCAGGCATGAGTACAGTGCAGGCATGAGTACAGTGCAGGCATGAGTACAGTGCAGGCATGAGTACAGTGCATGCATGAGTACAGTGCAGGCATGAGTACAGTGCAGGCATGAGTACAGTGCAGGCATGAGTACAGTGCAGGCATGAGTACAGTGCATGCATGAGTACAGTGCAGGCATGAGTACAGTGCAGGCATGAGTACAGTGCAAGCATGAGTACAGTGCAGGCATGAGTACAGTGCAGGCATGAGTACAGCGCAGGCATGAGTACAGTGCAGGCATGAGTACAGTGCAGGCTTTATTTGTTCCCAACGTGTTTGTAGTCCCGCTAAATAATATACATTTAAAAAATGGCGGTTGTTCCTCATTAACTTAAGTGCATCACAGTGCATCAAGTATTCACTAACCCCCCCACAGCGTAATCCCGCCCGTCACAAACGGGATTGTTTGCAATTCAATTGACCTATCAGGCAGATCGAACCATTGTAATTGGGAGGATCAACTGAAATGTAAACTTTACATTTACATTTAGCTGACAGCGTGTATCCAAAGGTCAATGTTGTGAATAACAACAAGGGCCAGTTTTTCCCCGCTCTCTCCTGTGAACACCTGTTTAAAAACATCTAATCTCAGGGCGGTAATGTGCTCCTTTATGTACGTAAGTGAGTTCCCGTCGTTGTGATTCTCTCCACATCCAGTTCAAGAGACGTGGCTATTGTGTTAATAAAACCCCTCTTCCTTCAGCAGAGCTACAACGGTTCTGCATGCCGTCCGCTTTAGCTGACATGACAGCGCTAGCGCCACCTCTGACCCAGAGTCTCTGTCGCCCGCCCCTGCTGTCAAAAAGCATGCTGATGTCTGTGGTCGAGAGAGAGAGAGAGAGAGAGAGAGAGAGAGAGAGAGAGAGAGAGAGAGAGAGAGAGAGAGAGAGAGAGAGAGAGAGGGTAGAAAGAGACAGAAAGAGAGAGTGAGGGAGGTGGAGATACAGACAGAGAGATAGATGAAGAAAGAGAAATAACAAGGTGTAACAAGACAGAACAGGGCTTTGGGACCCTGGCTGCAGACAGATGGTTCTCATTTCCAGCAGCCCAGTCCCCCCCCCACCCCACCCCCGCCCGCCTGTCCATGTGAGGACGTCTGGCCGAGGGTGAAGGGGGAAGACGCGGGGGGCCTCTCTCTCTTTCTCATTGCTCTGTGGGGCAGGAGCCAACATCCCCTCCTCCGCAATGCACCCTGTGTAACGGAGTTCAAAAGTGCGTTCATTCTCAGCACTCTATTATAACGGCGTTCAAAGATGTGCCATATTTCATAATGCATTTCAGCCGAAAACTCAGTTAAAACACTGTAAACAGGCTTAAAAATTATGCGTAAAAGCACCCGATCTGGCAACGCGCCTGTCAACCCCTGCTACGTCATCAGACTCCTCCTCACAACAAGCAGTGGAACAGACTAGAGGAATCTGCGCGCAGAAGCCAGAGCTGCAGCAGCACTCGCTCAGTCAGAGTCAGACTCTACCTCTAGACGTCGGCGTATGCATTTAAAAGAGTTTACAATTATTTATTATTACAAACTATTTGATAAACTTCTACTTTCAGCCCGGAAATGCATTCTGATAAACTGGATTAAGGATAAGCCTCCATTTTTACAAATGTGGTATAGAGAGATATTCGGTGTGCTGCTACCCCATGAAAGACACTGTGCAATGCATAGAGGCAACAACGCTTCCTTTCAGGAGGTGTGGGCCCCACTATTAGACTATTTTCCTGCTGAAATGTATCGGATCCTTCTAAAGGCCCAGTGCCCCATTGTATGGACAGACCTAGGATAGGAACAAATAAATATATGTATGTCTACATGTGAATGGGCTCGAGGCAAGTGCAATACTGTACAGTGCCTGTCTTGGTCTGCTTTCCTTTTTGCTTGTTTTTCTTTTTGTTTTGTTTTTGCTTGCTTATGGTGTGGATGATGGCATAGAGATGAACTGGAGGACCCCCTCCCTTGTCCCAATTTGTGTTTTTGTAATGTAAGTAACTGTACGTGAAAAACTATAATAAATAAAAAAAGAACTAAAAAGAACGAAATTAGTTCATTTTTGAAACCATGAACTTTAGTTCAACATTTTGAATTATGAACTATGAAGTGAACTAGTTCATTTAAAAAAATGTGAACTGTAAACTGAACTAGTTCATGTAGAAAGTGAACTTTCCCAACACTGCCTATGGCACTCGTCCCTCTCCTCTCGTACCTCTGCAACTCGTCCCGTCCTCGCCGACCTCGAAGCCATCGGCGCAGAAACAGAAGGTGCCGTTCCTTGTCATGACGCAGCCGTACCGACAGCGCAGTTCGTGGCAGGCTGACAGCAACTCTGGAAGAGAGAGAGAGAGAGAGGGAGGGGGGGAGAGAGAGAGAGAGAGAGAGAGAGAGAGAGAGAGAGAGAGAGAGAGAGAGAGAGAGAGAGAGAGAGAGAGGGACGTTGTTACGCATAGCATTCATAACGGGTGATTAGCGGAGCTGAATGAAGAGGAAGGGCTATATAATAACAGACCCACCTCACCACCTCGAGACAAACCTGGGAGAACCGCAGGAGGAAAGAAGCCGGAACTGACCCGCTATTTGTTCTGTCGAAGGTAAATGGAAAGTAAAGCCAGTCGAATTGCCAAACGCCATGGTAACCATACCAAGCACCCCTATAGATGCAGCACCGACAATTCAAACCACTTCTGCTGCTGTTCTGCTGCTCCTCTGCCACTATAGAACTAGCACTCAGGTGTTATATTTCTGGGGCTGGTGGCTGGCTCCCAAAATTGAACAAAGGGATGGTACTTAACTTAAGTGCTCCCCCAGGGAGGGGGTCGGGGGCTACTGCCCTCAAACCCCCAAAATAATTTTTATATGGGCAGTCTGACTTGGGGTACTGCCCATATAATAGTGTTGCAATGCATGATAAGTAAACAGTGAAAAAAGCTAAGGAATCCGATAGAGATGGGGCGTTTGGGACGAATACAAATTTAAGATGAAAAAGTCTCCCCAGTGGGAGGCAGTGGAGGTGTGAAATCTGGCCCGGTCCAGAACAATAGGAGTCACAAAATCAGTTTGGAGTGGAGTGGTGGAGCAGCGGCAGAGTAGCAGCAGAGGTTCGATTAGTCAGTGCTGGCTCTGTATGTGGGTTCTATGCAGTGGTGCAGTGGCAAATTGACAGTAGGTCAAACGCTCCACGCGCGTGCGCGCGCATGTGCACGCGCGTGCGCGCGCACATGCACAGTTTTTTTGGCGCCGTTTTTTTTTTTTTTTTTTTTGCCTTGAAATAGAGAAGCTGAAAAAGGTAGCAGGATGTTGCCTATATTGTCAACAGATGTGGTTGAAAAACAAACAATGTTTTAAATGTATTGATACAATTTCTTTAATTGAATCAACTTAAACTAGAAAAGTAAATACAAACTAAATTAACAATGTAAGTTACATTGTTAATTTAGTTTGTATTTACTTTTAGTTTAAGTTAATTCAATTAAAGAAATTGTTTTACACACAAACACAAAAGCAAACTTAAAATAATCAGACAACTTGTGTTTACTTGGTTCTTTATTTTGAGAAGGGGAAAAAGTACACATCACTTTAATTTTTTCAATGTAATTTGTTTCACAACAGTGGTTTCAAAACAGTTTCAAGTTTCTTTAATAGTTGTCATACAGAAGTACAGAATACTTTTATACAAAATGCTTCTTACTGTTACGCTCCAGAGACTGTGCTAGACAAGATAAGTATGAAATAAAATAAAGTAGCATGTAAAAATAGAGGTCCCAGTGTTCAGTATAGACATACGTACAATGTTCGATGCAGACTAGAAGTAACTGAGTTACCATACAATCAGTCAAGCAAGCCCCCATCAAATGGTCCTGGGCCTATGATTTGGTTTTGCTATCCTCGTTCTCTTGTCCTCAGCTGAGCGATGGCCTCTCAGCCAAGTTGCAACATATGTTGTTGAATCCCAGAACTCTGGAGGTGGCCCGTTGATCTTAATGAACATCAAAGATGCTACCCGTGAAATCATTAACCGTGTGCGTGTTGGGGTGATAATTTGATTCATGGCACTGAATCCCCTTTCACATTCTGCAGTGCTACATGGAATTACTTTTGTGCAATTCAATAAAGGCCTAAGCTCATCGGGTATCATTTCTCCATTGCTCTCAATAAAGTCCCTGAATCCATCAATGCAAGTTAACATTCCATGGCAATGACAGACACAGCCCATCGTTCACACCAAACCTGATGAGGGGCAGGGATTCAATGTGAAACGCCCTACCCAAAGCTGTAAAGGAATGTGAATCACTATTCAAAAACACTCAAAACCCAGTTGTACAATACATGACCAAGTATGGCTTTGTCAGTATTCCAATGTACAGTGTGCCCCCCCCCCCCCCCCCCCCCCCCCAATGTACAGCCCCCCACCCACCCAACCTCTTCCAATGTACAGTTTCTACGTCAAATGTATATACACTCTTTTTCTGGACACTTTTTGTATCACAAACAGTACTGTATTTGCAAATCTGATATGTCATAAATGTATAGATGTAGCAGTACTGTCTATCTGTATGTCATGTATGTCATATATATGTTATGATGAATTGAAAATGGGGGACCCTGATGTAAACAAGACGATAGTCTTTCTCTGGTCTGCATCCCCTTAACAATTGTATGTATTGAGCTGTACTGTACTGTACCCATTCTGCAATCTGTTAATACACTTTTCAATCAATCAATCAATAATATTGTTCATAGCAGCTAGCCTATCTCAGACTGTTAGTTAAAGCTGTTGATAAAAAGTGCACTGACTTGTGTGCTGTTTGGGAACAGTTGACAATGTTTATGTAAAGACAGTAAGGGTTTTCATCAGCTCACCTGAATATGTGTTCTCAAGTTAGTATTGGACGTGTGGGACGTCGAGAGCAGCTTCGTTTTTGGTTGACACAATAAACACCTAAACACATATGTTTTAGGCGTTTTTTCAGTCAAACTCATAAACGTGTCCAGGTAGGGCCATGGAGATGCAGTGTTGTTATTGTTGTTGACATCATCTTCATCAATGCCATCAGTGGAAACATCAAATCCCTCTGCCATTATTTCGCGCTGACTGGTTCTGTTATTGTAAATTGCATGATCCATTCATTCTCATTCAGTGGTCTGCGTTTCGATTTTCACTTCCTGGTTTGCGGCCTGGAGTCCCGCCCTATCCTGCCTCTGATTGGCCTACCCGTAAAGTTTTGGCCTACCATACCCAATCGTGAGTCGTCACTCATATCTAAACAAACCAACCAATCATAGTGGGTTTTTTACGGGGAGTTTTTTTTTCTACTCGCAGATCTTCTAGTCTAGACTCTTTCTCCCGAAAGTAGCGTGTAACGTTTTTGTGTGCGTGACTGCGCGTACACGCGGGAACATATCCGTGCGCGATTGCGCGTACTTCAGCCTCAGTGACCGAGGTAAAACGCCGTTTTACCGCGGTTGACCAGCACTGCACCACTGGTTCTATGGCCTGTTGGAAGTCAGGAAACACGAGACATGCTATTTATCGTTGCAAAGCATCTGCATGAGATCCACTGATTCCTGCTGATTCTTCTATTCACTGTAAAGATGTACATACTACTGGGTAAAGGGCAGATCTATGGCTGTGGAAATGGATCCTGATTCATTATATGCCGGGTCTGTCTCAGTACATTAAATGTATGATGAATGAATGAAAGATGATGATTGATATATTCCCCACCACTGTGTAGCACCCAACATTCCTGCCTTTCCTAGAGACGGTCGCATTCTTCTCTTCCTCCTCCTCCTCAACTGCTCTCCGACTGCTTCCTGAAGCTCTGCCTTCGTGCCTACTTGCCTCTAGTCCACTCAGACGACTCAACTCAGTCTCTACTCAAACCTACTCGATATGGATCTTCTAAGCTGGTCACTTTGTGCTGTTGATCGCATATTTCCGTCGAGGAAGAAAAATGAGGCCGATCCTCTTTGCCCTCTGGGAACATTCCAATCTGGTTACACTATAGACTCGATCAACTCTAACCCTAACCCCCTAACCCTAACCCTAACCTGTCCAGTTCTGCGACTAGGGTGAAAGGTGTGACACTTGTTGTTCACACACTTTCAGTGCCAACGACGGGAAACTCGTTAGTTCATGCCAACCGGATATCTTAATTGTACATATATTTTCATTATGTCAAAAGATTATGATTTGAAACGCTCTAAAAAAAAGTTATTAATATAGGGTGCCTACAGGGGTCCTAATGTCCATTGTCATGCCATTCACGTCCATGTTAAAACGCTGTATTTTAATCTGCACTCATTCATAACATTTTTGATAGAATTATCAAATTAACTCTTTTTCCACAATGTGAGGGACGAACCAGTAGTGCTGGGATGCTGTTACCTAATTTCAACACACGGTGGCGCAATTGTCCTATGGCCCACTTTGCCAGCTAGTAAACCAGCAGGAGGCGGAGATTATGCTGGTATGCTGGCTGCAGAGCGAGAGAGCGATCAGCATGCGGCACCACTCCTCCACTCCTCCACCAGCCCTCTGATGGGTGCATGCTCTACGCTGAGCTCCCTGTATGCGGAAGAGCGCTGGTGGTTCAGCAGACAGCGCTCGTGTCTTCAGAATCTATCGGGAGAACGTGTACTGTACGCCCGCAGAGATAATAATGAATAATCAGTGCTTACTAACATTAGCGTCTCAGCTATTTCTGACCGAATTAGTCAATAATTTGTTTATATAATGGCAGTTTCGTATTCACAGGGACTTTGTGCAGTTTTCACATGCTGGAATATGGGGTCTAAAACGTATAGAGATATGATAAATATACCCTTTTCTGCTTTTCCCCCCATAAAAATGCACTTACTATCAAACAAACACGAATATGAGTGGTTACAATTCGGAGATATTTGTAATCTGTAGATTACTTGAGGTTAGGCTCTTACTGTTAATCGTGTGATTTTTTTTTAAATATTAAAAATTAAAAATTATATGATTTTGAACTTGATACAGACTTTTATGCTCGCCTCATGAGCTCCACCGGCGCCAAGCCTGCACAATCGTTATTTTTTTTATTAGTGATTTCCATTCATATTTCATCAATATAGCCTCACGTTACCAGTGGGGATCTGGCTGAGCTCGAACAGGGAAAATACCGCCCCCTATCGTCTCTCCGGATGGTACTGCACCCCATTGGATGGGATTGAATGAAACGCATGGGGAAAAAAGAGTCCGGATTCCACATTTTACTTGTCAGGCAAGTAACCGGAGACGATCCCAGTCATTGCCCACCATCAGAACAGGGTGGAATATGTCTTTTGACCACCCAGCGTTGGATCAATAAACGCGATTGATATTTGGAATGGCGATCAGGAAATGGAAAAATCTTTTTGGAGAACATTTGATCTAAGGTAAGGAATCTATTTTACCAGTATTGGGATAATCAGAGCTGTTTTCAACTATATATCAACGTGTCCCCTATGTGTGTATGTGGCTGTGAGTGTGTGTAGCTGATCAGGAAATAAGATAATGGATTTTTCAGCCCGCTTCTATAGCGTGCATAAGTACACATATACTATCGATAATCTAGCATCTATTTGAAAACTATTCATAAATAGGCCGAAAAATGACAACGTGTTTTGTGTATTACAGTAAAGTGTGATTCCTGCAGATTTTTTTCTTTTTCTGAAAGTTTCAAAAAACGAGCGTTTTTCAAAATGGTATAAAACAGAAATGAACCGATTAAAAAACAATCCATTTTGACAATGATGACTGCAAACAAGTCATTGATAAGCAGTGTTGGGACTAACGCGTTACAAAGTAACGCGTTACAGTAACGCAGTTATATTTGGTGGTAACTAGTACTCGAACGCATAACTTTTGAAATTCAGTAACGCCCTTAGCGTTACTGAATGGTTCGTTACTGCGTTATTTGCGTTATATACTGCGTCGATTGATAGCGAACGGTAGTGATTATTATTATTATTATTATTATTATTATTATTATCCTGTCTGCCTGCGGGGAAACGCTGTGCTGGGGGCGTGTTTTGTTTACTATAGTCCTGACTGTTAATGTCAGCGCCCAGCTACTTGCGTATTTCTCTTTTGTCGAGCACAAAGAAAATTACGTTTTAGTTAAATGTCATTTGTGTTTTGGCTCAAAGATACTGGAGTCTAACGTTAACGACCAGGACTCATCCGAAGCCACTCGCCACCCGCTTTCAGGGATCTACAGTAGTTAGCATGATACCAGGCGACACAAAGCAAATGGGACGGAACACTTTCCAACTACTTGGTGAGAGAATATACAACATGGAAATGAGATAAAGAAAATGTTCGAGGGGCTGCTGGACTAACGTTGCATCTCGACCACCGCAGACTTTGGTGAGTGCAGTGATGTGAATGGAAATGAATGGAAACTCAAGTTGATCAACGGATTTTGACTGTACGAATCTGCCAGGGAATCTCATCAATACTAATCAAACAATATAAATATAGTCCTTTCATGCACAATTGATATCCTAACTATTCTAACGTTGCAATGCACAATTGATATCTTAAACAACGTTGCAAGACGGTTATAATGAAACGCTCCAGCGACATCAAGGCTGTTCCTTCAACCTAAGCGGCGATACAATTAGGCACGGCGCATTTCTTATTACGTCGGGACTCGGGACAACATTTGTGTTTGTGTCAGATTTGTGTTTGTATCTAGACCACATTGCTTAGCAGAGTTCAGTGATGTGAATGGAAACTGTCAAGTTGATCAACCGATTTTGAGTATCTGTAAGCCGGGCATGGGAGCAATCTTCTTTTTTTTAAGTAACTAAATAGTTACTTTTCACAGTAACGCATTACTTTTGGGTGTAAGTAACTAGTAATGTAACAGAGTTACTTTTGAAATGAAGTAACTAGTAAAGTAACTGAGTTACTATTTTTCAGTAACTAGCACAACACTGTTGATAAGCGACGGTTGTATTAGACACATAGCCATAATTTAAGATATAGTTTATGCGTTCACAAATGTGAGAGCTCTGTCATTGAATAGAGCGGTGGCACGCAACAGGGTTAATAGGACTGGCACGGCTGGGCCGGAACAGTGATTGTTTTTTAAAAAAGTCCAAGATAGTAGTCCCGGACTATTCGATCTATCATTAGAGCCTTTAGCACAATATATAAGACAATCCCAATCCATAGAACCAATCATAATGAAGGGCACACAACACAAAATTAGTTTATATGCGGACGACGTAATACTGTTCATGCAAAACCCCAACACAGCATTGCCTCATCTTCTCAAGCTGATTGAGGACTTTGGAGATCTATCGGGATTTAGGATAAATTGGCCGAAGTCGGCCTTCCTCCCACTTAACGCCCCTGCAAAAAGAAACATAACCCTCCCAAAAGAGATACAGATGGTAAAACAATTTAGATGTTTGGGAGTTGAGATATTCCCCACCATAAGCCAAACGGTGAAGCACAATTACATAAAAATCCAAAACAAAATCAAATACGACCTTGTCAGGTGGTCGAAACTTAAAAACTCATTACAGGCACTGTCAGGATCCTAGGCCCGGTCATGGTTGGACGGGTCAGGATGGTAACTTTGAGCAGTGCTCTCCACCTGACAGTGGGCAGTACCCTCCACCTAACTTTGGGCAATGCCCTACATCTGACATTGGCCCTCGGCCTGATATTGGCGCCCTACCACCCTCTAGTGGTCACAAACAATTGGTGCACGCTACAATGACAAATATCTTGACCACTGTATTAACAATAATTAATTGTGTAATCAATGTGGTGTCCTGGTGTGTGCTGTCATTGTCTTTCCCTTCCCTGGTGTGATGTCTTACACTGTTTTGGGTTGTTAGGAGTTGCCTTTATGTTTAGTTGTGTTTAGTTGTTCTTTGCTTTTGTCTAGGTGTTGTTTGTGATTCTGTGTTGGCCAGGTGTTCTTAATTGTTAATTAGTTGGGGTATATAGGGTTCTGTCTGTCCTCCCTTCTGTGTGGCGACATTCCTCCAGTTACCCCCTGTTCCTCCACGTCGTGTCGCACCGTTCTCCCTCTAGTAAGTCTTAGTGTTTGTTGTTTTTGTATTGTGAAGTTTGTTATTTAGTTTCTGTATTCTCCTTGTATTGCACTGGATTCTACAGTAAACACCCTTCTCCAAGCTTCACTCCTCGCCTCTGCCTCCTCCATTCCTTCCCTTTCTGTATTATTGCATTCAACCTAACCCCATCGTGACAGAATGTCGCCACCAATAACGAATACAGCAGGAAGGGCAAGCGATATCATTCGGGTCGTCCTGAGCCTGATGGCCGGTGAGACTGACATGAAGCATTACTCACCGGCCAAGTGGGGGTTCCTGCTCCGGAAGATCGACCAGGTCGCCATGGAGAATCCGACACTGGAGCCAGCGATGTGGGAGATGGCTGAACATGTTGCTGGCCTCATGGAGAAGCACAAGTCGGAGGCTAGGGTAGCTAGCCTGCCGACTGTTCTCAGGCTTACGGTCAGCCTAGATCCTCCCACAGCCGCTGAGGCTGCTCGGATGTCCCTCGCCGATCTGTCGTCTACAGCCAACATAGCTCCGACCGTTAGCTTCGTGCCAATAGCTAACCGGTCGTCTCCAGTTAGCACAGCTACGCCTGTTAGCTCTGCCACTATAGATGGCCAGACGTCCCCAGTTGGTACAGCTCCACCCATTAGCTTTGCTCAGACAGCTAACCAGACGTCCACAGCTAACATAGCTCTGCCGGTTAGCCTTGTGTCAATAGCTAACCAGCCACTCCCAGCTAACATAGCTCCGCCGGTTAGCCTTGTGTCAAGGGCTAACCAGCCACTCCCAGCTAACCTAGCTCCGCCCGTTAGCTTCGTGTCAATAGCTAACCGGCCGTTTCCAGCTAGCACAGTCTCCACTGCCAGACTAGGCTCCAGGTTCAGGGTGAGCCTAGTATCTGAGACAGACCAGATGTCTCCAGCTTGCACAGTCTCCACTGCCAGACTAGGCTCCAGATTCAGGGTGAGCCTAGTACCGGAGACGGACCAGATGTCCCAAGCTAACATAGCTCCGCCGGTTAGCTTTGTGTCAATAGCTAACCAGCCACTCCCAGCTAACCTAGCTCCGCCCGTTAGCTTCGTGTCAATAGCTAACCAGCAGTCCCCAGCTAGCACAGTCTCCACTGCTAGAATAGGCTCCAGGTTCAGGGTGAGCCTAGTAGCTGAGACGGACCAGATGTCCGAAGCTAGTCAGGTCTCTGCAGCTAGCAGGCCTAGGAGGGCTATTAGGACAGGAGCTGCTAGGCTCTCCCCGACTGTTAGCTTAGCCTCGGCAGCTAGCCAGGCATTCTCAGCTAGCACAGTTCCCACAGTGAGTCCAGGGCCCACAGTTAGCCTAGCCCCCGAGGCTAGTATGGCTAGTAAGGCCTCCACAGCTGGTCCAGCTTCCACACCCAGTCCAGCCTCTGCTCTGGGTCCTGGCTCCTCATCTCTGGATCCTACACCACGCATCGCCGCCGAGACCGATCCGGTCTCCACGCCATGCCCGGCCCCTACACCTGGTCCGGCTGCCGTGCCGGCTCCCGGCTCTTCGACGGATCCTGGCTCCCCGTCTGGTCCAGCTCTGCGCCGTGATCAGCGTCCTGGTCCTCGCCGGGGTCCTCGCCGGGGTCTTCGCCGTGGTCTTCGCCGTGGTCTGCGTGGGATCCTGCTCCAGGGGTCGTCGCCGCCGCACCTCCGGTCCGGCTCTCCTGAACCGGCCCCGAGTCCGGCGGCTGGAGGGTCTCTCGGCCGGGATCCTGCTCCAGGGTCCAGCTCCCCTTCCCGGGCTTCTACACCTGTACCCACCCCCCCCTCGTCGGGCCTCGGTGCCCGTCCCCACTCCCCCTCGCCGGGCCTCGATTCTCAGGTTCTGCCCCCCTCCCCGGGTCTCGGTGCCCATCCCCACCCCCCCTCGTCGGACCTCTGTTCCCAGGTCCAGTCCTCCTCCCCGGGCCTCTGTTCCCGTCCCCACCCCCCCTCTCCGGGCATCTGCGCCCGTTTTCTACCCCCCTGGCTGCTATGCCCCTCCTGGGGTTTTCGCTCGGCCTCCCGGCCCCTGGTCTTCGGGTCTCCTCCCTGGATCCTCTCCGGGGTTCCAGCTTCCTCCCTCGCCTGGCTATGGACGTTGTCTTCGGTGGTCTGGAAGCCCCCCGTTGAGGGGGAGGTACTGTCAGGATCCTAGGCCCGGTCATGGTTGGACGGGTCAGGATGGTAACTTTGAGCAGTGCTCTCCACCTGACAGTGGGCAGTACCCTCCACCTAACTTTGGGCAATGCCCTACATCTGACATTGGCCCTCGGCCTGATATTGGCGCCCTACCACCCTCTAGTGGTCACAAACAATTGGTGCACGCTACAATGACAAATATCTTGACCACTGTATTAACAATAATTAATTGTGTAATCAATGTGGTGTCCTGGTGTGTGCTGTCATTGTCTTTCCCTTCCCTGGTGTGATGTCTTACACTGTTTTGGGTTGTTAGGAGTTGCCTTTATGTTTAGTTGTGTTTAGTTGTTCTTTGCTTTTGTCTAGGTGTTGTTTGTGATTCTGTGTTGGCCAGGTGTTCTTAATTGTTAATTAGTTGGGGTATATAGGGTTCTGTCTGTCCTCCCTTCTGTGTGGCGACATTCCTCCAGTTACCCCCTGTTCCTCCACGTCGTGTCGCACCGTTCTCCCTCTAGTAAGTCTTAGTGTTTGTTGTTTTTGTATTGTGAAGTTTGTTATTTAGTTTCTGTATTCTCCTTGTATTGCACTGGATTCTACAGTAAACACCCTTCTCCAAGCTTCACTCCTCGCCTCTGCCTCCTCCATTCCTTCCCTTTCTGTATTATTGCATTCAACCTAACCCCATCGTGACAAGGCACGTATATCAATAATCAAGATGGACGTCCTACCTAGAATCAACTTCTTCAGTGCAATGCTACCGTTACCCCCTCCAAAGGGTTACTGGAAAGAATTACACTCCTCCACATACAAATTTATATGGAATAACAAACCACCACGTATAAAAAGATCCACCGCACAGAGAAACAAAGCAGACGGAGGTATGGCATTTCCAGATTTCTACCACTACTTTAAGGCGTACACTTTAAGACCACTAACAACATGGTTTGATCCCAAAGCATTAGTATCCTGGAGAAATTTAGAAGAAAATATAGTAGCTCCACATAAGCTGAAGGGCATAGTATACACCAAATTACCAATTAAGCAATGCGAACGGAAATTTGGCCCCATAATCACTCATGCGATCCGGATATGGCGCGAAACACAAAAAAAATATTCTACCCTACATAAATGGCATAATCATACTCCCTTATTCAATAACAATGCACTCTGGATAGAAAAACAACCTATAAGATTCCCTAGATGGGAAAAGCAAGGCATACACTCATTAGGAGACGTCCTCAATAAACAGGGTTTTTGTAGTTTCAATGAAATACGCAAAAAATTTAATCTCGCCAAGTCCACATATTACTTTTATGCACAGCTATTGGCATGTTTGAAGGCTCACGGTGTTCCATTAAATATACCAATTGTACACCACAGATACCACAAATTCTTCTATGAAAGAGAGACATCAAGAGGTTTTGTTTCAGATTTTTATGATCCATTACTAACGTCCTCATATGAAACCCTCCACCTAGACTCCGTCTGGAGGAGGGATATACCAGACCTGGAAAGTGATTTTGATTGGCAAGAAGCCTGGGCAAATATTCGATTCACATCAAGGAACCCGGACCATCAACAAATCAATCTTAACTATATTCACAGGACATACTTGACTCCTATAAGACTGAAAAAAATGGGTCTTATACAAGACTCCAAATGCTCCTTATGTACAAATGGGGACGAGGGGACATTTATGCACATGTACTGGGACTGCCCACCAGTTAAGATATTCTGGAAAGAGGTGACCCAGCAACTATCAAACCTCTTAAATTGGAATATATCTGTATACCCCTCTGTACTACTGCTGAATGATGTTTTTGAGTGTGCAGTACATCCACAGCTAAAGAGATTGGTTTTATCGGGTATCACAGTGGCTAAAAAGCTGATAGCATCACGATGGTTCCAACCGAAAAATTTTTGCCGAAAGGTCTGGATTATTACATATCTCGATGTGATCTATCAAGAAATATCTACAGCTAGAATTTTGGGTCTCAATGAATCCAAAATGACATTGTGGTTAGAAGTGGTGGAGAAAATAAAAGCTAGCATATAATGGTAATGTCTGGTTAGGAGCGAGGGAAAATGGATGGATTATCCAATGGGGGGTCCGGAAGGGGGGGGGGGTACGAGCTGGAGCATATGTGTGTAGGTTTTTAGATAACAGGTATTAGGGGTATATCCTATATAAGACAATTAACTAAAATGTGATTTCATTGGATGTGCACTGACAACTAATGCTTGTATATCTTATCGTGTGTTGTCATGTTTGTTTATGTGTTTGTTTAAAAAATAATAAAAAAATAAAATAAAAAAAAAAAGTCCAAGATGTGATACTGAGCTACTTTTCTGGCATATACATAAAATATAGCCAACGCTATTGTGAGAGAATGAAACTCATAATCTCCTACCACCAACATGAAGACAAAAGACGTCCCCACCCTCCTTTGTGTCCAAAGACCCCACAACCTCACCTCTCCTGTCCAACCAACCCAAGCCCCCCAGAGCAGAGCAAACCACACTAACTCACCATTCCAGACAAACCACCCCGAAACACATCAACCCCCCCCCCCCCCTCCATGGACCCGAAATCCCCCCCATGGAACAGACCAATCACCCACCTTTCCAGTTCAACCACTGACAATGGACACACACCTATTGCCGCTCCTGTATAGACTGTATATAATGTGACCACAATGGTTGATCCAGAGCTCAGTTGGGACACACCGGCCAGTGTCCACTCTGAGTCATCCTGCTGTAACTCCTTGATTCTCCTGAACCTGCTTTGGTATTAAACCCATGTTTGTTCAAGCCTACCTGACTGTCTACATTTGATTACTCCGGGAACAATTCTCCCACAATTTGGCCTCACGGACAACAGGTTTTTTCCTCTTTTTGGGATCTCCGAACCACTGACATAAATGTCTTCACCTGGCAGCAGAGGATGGGATATTATTAGAACGTCGACAACACACGGTAAGGATTAAAGCCTTTCCCCCCTGCCTATATGCCAGGTGAAGTGGATTTTTGTCATATATATATATATATATATATGTAAGGAGTTACAGTTGGATGGTGAGAATATTGTGTGTATTGACTCAATACTGGTTCTGTGAAGTCGTGTGCGCGCAATACTTACCTGTGTAGTACAGGTGCCCCTTCGTGGATGGGGGCTGTATGAATGATAGTCCCTTCGTGGATGGGGGCTGTATGAATCAGTGTGTGAATGCAAGAGTCTGGAACATGACATTGACTTCCGGTTTAGCGCAATATGTAGCGCACGCATTTGGCAACAGCTCCGCTCCCATCAACGTTAATTTCGTTTAAAAACATTATTTGGACAATACCAAAAGAGATAAGACCACATCGTATGTATTTATAAGACCTTCTACTAACTATATCAAAAGACAACATGGGTAAGGATAGGGGAAAGACGGCAAAGAAACAAGAAACGGCAACTTCAGCGGCGCAGAGCGAAACACGATCAAGAAGACACGGTCTAGGCGACGCGGGTACAGAACCGTTGGCGACAAGCCCCGACAAGGAGAATAAAGAGGAAAATACACCGGGACCCGTCAGAGAGACAATAGTTGTCAACATAACAGGAGCGACAGGAACAAGCTCCGTGAGAGATAGAGCAGCTGATCTGGATAAGATAATAGCAGACAAATCCATCGCCATCGTCACTGCACCTATACCACCAGCTGGCACAAGCAGTACAACCATACCACCCGATTTCAACTCACTGACTAACCTGATGAAAGAACAGATTACACACATCGAGGAGCTCAAAGCACACGTCGATGAGCTCAAAGCACACGTCGAAGATAAATTCGATCGCATCGATGCTAAATTAGAAGAAGTCAAGAAAGCGGTCGCTGCACAGTCCGAGCGAATCACGACAGTGGAGAATTCGGTGACAGATATTACACTGGCAGTCAAAGTGAACGAAAACACCATCTGCAATGGCATGACAGAGATGGCAAATGAGATAGAAAGTGTGAAAGAAGCATGCCGGAGGGAAATACAAGAGGTTAAAGATGAAGCGATGGAGAGGCTACTCGAATCCCATCGCTACCACAGGCGAAATAACATCCGCATTGTAGGGCTTGATGAAGCAGTCAATTGCGAAGACGACAACTTTCCAACAGTGCTATCATTGATTTTGGGTAACAACTTTCCAAACAAAGTGCCGAAAGTGGACCAAGTTTACAGAATCGGTTCTCGGGAGCAAAGAAGCAAAGGGCCAAGAGTCATCATTGTTACTCTGCGGAAGACATCAATAAGAGATGACATCATCAAAATTGCTCGCATCCAACGTGGGATGCTGAAACATGGTGAACATTCAATATTTATCTACGAAGATCTAAGCAAAGGAGCCATCGCTCGACGTCTACCATACAAGGAGGTGATGCAAAAATTGTTCAAGGCTGGCCACAAGCCACGGCTAACATACCCGGCGCTGTTATCGATCGTGAAAAGGGACGGCCGCAGGATTGGATTACGCACACCTAAAGAGGCTGAGGATTATTGGATTAAATTTGGAGGAGATACCCCAAGTCAGAACGACATTGTCTGAAAACAGATAAGCCGATTCATCTCCCTCTTTCTCAGTGTATATCAGTATTAGAATGACTTTTATTGTGTTCATCAAAGTAGCAGATGATATGCAGGCCGTCTATACCAATGCGTACTGTGTATAATACGATCCGTAATACATTATAATTTCAGACTCTGGTCTCCGGGGAGACAAGTACATATCATTGGCAATAAGATCAATCTGGAATATTCTGGGTTTATCGCTCGACTGCCCTGGGTCTCTTAGATCATTCTGGAACATAACAACAGTCTATTGGTACTAGTATATTCTACAACCTTCTAGAATATAATGCACCATGACAACGAAGGCCTACAACTCTAACATTAAACATCCGGTGTGTATATACATAGCAGATAATCAATTGACTGAAGTTCAATCAGTCCTTAATAATACTTTAAAAATCAACCACACCTATGCGTATGAACGTATGAACACAACAAGGTTATTCTAACAATTTAAGTAATCACTCCACTGATGAAGTGACTGGCACATTGAAGCTCTAAAAGGCTCTGCTTTTCTATTTTATCTAATCACTTAATTCGGTTCTAGTGGCTTCTCCACGTTGAATATTATTCTATCTCTCATTCCTTATCTATAACTTTTTTTTTATTATTCTATTTTTTATCTCTATCTTTTAACTCACATTGTTCTTTTCCATTGTTCTTCACATTAAGGTGTCAATATTTCTCTACAATCTTTTCCCTTTTCCTGACTTTCCTACATGTTAGTAGAGGGTTCAAATGAATATGTCGATGAAAGTTTACTCTCTTTTTTTTTTCATTTTACACAATATTTCATTACAGTAAGGGAAGGTGCAAGACCAAAAGCGACATTCTATTGCATTAGAATGAAAATGTTAGATCCTATGGCAATTAGCATAGGAAGATTAGGATTACAATGCTCAGTTTGGGCAATCCGGTGGACTAAGGGAGAGAGTCATTCGCGGAGGATGTGTTTTTGGAACACAGGCCTGTACGACTCTCTGGGCGAGGGGAAAATAGGGGATTTTTATTTGTATATATATATATGTTTTTAAGCTCGGCTCTCAACGGGACCTCATTAATTGGATGTACATCTATTGTAGCTTCGCACTCCAGAAGCATTACCAAAAACTACACAAGAACATGCATAGATTATGGCTAGTTTGAATATAATGATATGGAACACTGGTGAGATAAACAAACAACACAAACGCAAAAGCGTGCTCACACTGATGAAAAAAGAACATGTGGACGTGGCTCTATTAAGCGAAACGCACATTTTAGAGGAAGACATAGATACGTTAGCAGATAACATATACCATAATATTAGTCACTCTTCTTTTGGTACGAGAACTCGAGGTGTAGCCATAGTCGTCAGACGTAAATTAAATATCGAATTAAAAGGGGTATGGTCGGATGCTGAGGGGCGTATAACTATAGTTAGGATTGTACATAATAACAGGAAAATAGCGTTGGCAGCGGTATATGCCCCAAATTTGTACGAAGTGGGTTTCTTCACTTCACTAACCGGGGAAATGTTAAACCATCCCGAGTACTCATATATTATAGGTGCGGATTTTAATGCCATTTGGAATCCAAGGATGGACAAATCTTACCTTGCCTTTTCCAGCGAACAAAAAAATTCATCTAAAGCATTAAAAGATTGGTCAAAGACTACAGGGGTAATTGATTTATGGCGTTCACTTAATCCCATGACCCGAAAGTACTCCTGTCGTTCGGCGAGACACAACACATTATCCAGAATTGATTACATCTTTGCATCCCCGAGAATATTTGATAAATATGAAGTGGAAATGATACCCAATGCGCTTTCAGATCACTGTTATTTAATCCTGAAAGCAACATTTGGTACACTATCTTCCCGGGCCCCAAGATGGCGTTTTAATACTATGCTGCTTAACAACAAGGAATTCATTACACAACTCAAAGAAGCTCTCACAGTATTCTTACGGGATAATGCAAACGCGGTGCAAGACCCCAGAATATTATGGATGTCGGTAAAGGGTATGATCAAGGATTTCACTGATAGATTTTCCTCCATATTGCGCAAAAATCAATGCACAAAACTGTCTGAAATGGAAACGCTTTACTCAACGTTATTTAATTCTTTAAAATACAACAACTCTACTGGACTAGAAAATCAAGTTAACATTCTAAAGACAGAGATCAATGCAATATACAGACAACAATCGGAAATGCAAATACGCAGCACAAGACAACAGCAGTATTTCCAAGGTTCTAAACCTAGTCACCTATTAGCCATGCGATTAAGAATTAATGCAAAATTTGCAGATATAACTGCCATTAGAAAACAACAAGTACTTGTAACAGACCCCAAAATAATAAACGATACATTCAAAGAATTCTACTCCGACTTGTATAATTCAGAAACGACCTTTGATCAAAACAAATTAGACACATATCTTAATCAAATTATTCTCCCTAAACTTTCGGAGGACGACGCTAAACAGTTAGAAGCACCGATCACATTATAAGAACTCAAGAAGGCCATATCCGGAATGAAAAACGGTAAGGCTCCGGGAAAAGACGGTATCCCATCAGAAATGTACCTTTCTTGTTGGGACATATTTGGACCCTTATTACTAAATATGATCTTATACTCAGTCAAGGAGGGGAGCTTCCATACACACCACAATATCGCACTCATTTCAGTCCTTCTCAAAAAAGACAAGGACCCCACTGAGTGCGGTAGTTACAGACCTTTAAGCCTCCTCGGAACCGATGTCAAACTGTACTCTAAGATATTAGCCATCAGATTGCAAAAGCATATGACGTCTTTAGTTCATCCGGACCAAACTGGCTTCATAAGAGGTCGCCTGATCAATGATAACATAAGGCGAATACTGCACGTACTAGATGCAGACAAAGAGGACACCACACCTAAGGCGATGCTATCCCTGGATGCTATGAAAGCATTTGACAGGCTGGAATGGTCGTTTCTATGGGCAGTATTAGAAAGGATGGGGTTAGGAAAAGGATTCATTGATATGATTAAAGTACTATACAAGGACCCATCGGCCATGATTACAACAGGCACATTCATCTCCGAAATCTTTCCGGTATCACGCTCAGCCAGACAGGGTTGCCCTCTTAGTCCCGGACTATTCGATCTATCATTAGAGCCTTTAGCACAATATATAAGACAATCCCAATACATAGAACCAATCGTAATCAAGGGCACACAACATAAAATTAGTTTATATGCGGACGACGTAATATTGTTCATGCAAAACCCCAACACCACATTGCCGCATCTACTCAAGTTGATAGAGAACTTTGGTGATTTATCGGGATTTAAAATAAATTGGCCAAAGTCGGCTTTCCTTCCTCTTAACATCCGAGCAAAAAAAGACACAACCCTCCCAGGTGCGATACCCATGGCTAAACATTTTAGATGCTTGGGTGTGGAAATATTTCCCACCATAAGGCAAACGGTGAAGCACAATTACACAAAAATACAGACCAAAATCAAAGACGACCTGGACAGGTGGGCAAAACTTAAAAACTCAGTACAGGCAAGGGTATCAATAGTTAAGATGGATGTATTACCAAGAATCAACTTCATCAGCTCAATGCTACCGTTACCTCCTCCAGAGGGCTACTGGAAGAGATTACAATCCTCCACATACAAATTTATTTGGAATAACAAACCACCTCGCATAAAAAGATCCACCGCACAGAGAAATAAAGCAGACGGTGGCATGGCAGTTCCAGATTTTTTACAATATTTTAAGGCTTTCACATTAAGACCATTGACAATATGGTTTGATCCCCAGGCTTTGGTATCTTGGAGAGAATTGGAAGAAAACATAGTAGCCCCACAGAGACTGAAGGACATAGCACACACTAAACTTTCAATCAAGCACTGTGCGGGAATCTGGCCCCATAATTACCCATGCAATCAGAACATGGCGAGAAACACAAAAAAAATATCCTAACCCTCAAAAATGGCATAAGCACACTCCCATATTCAATAACAATGCACTCTTAATGGGAAAATGTCCTATACGATTCCCTATATGGGAAGAGCAAGGCATACACTCATTAGGGGATATTTTTAATAACCAGGGCTTCTGTAGTTATGGAGAAATATGCACAAAGTTTAACCTCACCGAGTCCACATGGCTTTTTTACATACAGTTACGCCTATGTTTGAGGTTTCACGGTGTTCCATTACACATACCAGTTGAACACCACAGATACCACACATTTTTCTATGAAAGAGAAACATTGGGAGGTTTTGTATCAGGTTTTTATTATCAATTACTAACGTCCTCGTATGAAACCCTTCAACTAGACACTGTCTGGAGGAGGGATATTCCAGACCTGGAAAGTGACTTTGATTGGCAAGAAGCATGGGCAAATGTCCGTCTTACATCAAGGAACCCGGACCATCAACAAATCAATCTTAACTATATTCACAGGACATACTTGACTCCTATAAGACTGAACAGAATGGGCCTGAAACAAGACTCAAAATGCACCCAATGTACAAATGGAGACGAAGGGACATTTATGCACATGTATTGGGACTGCCCACCAGTTAAGGCATTCTGGAAAGATGTGACCCATCAATTATCAAAACTCGTATCTTGGAATATACCAGTACACCCCTCTGTATTGCTTTTAAATGATGTTTTTGAGTTTGCAGTAAATCCACAGCTAAAGAGATTGGTCTTATCGGGTATCACAGTAGCTAAAAAACTGATCGCATCACGCTGGTTTCAACCGGAAAAAATGTGCCGGAAAGTTTGGTCTCTTACATATCTCGATGTGATATATCAAGAAATATCTACAGCAAGAATTCTGGGTCTCAACGAATCCAAAATGTCAATGTGGGTAGAAGTGGTGGAGAGAATAAAAGCTAGCTTATAATGGTAGTGTCTGTTAGGAGTGAGGGATAATGGAGGTACTATCCAAGGAGGGGTCCGGGAGGGGGGGGGGGGTTCGAGTTGGAGCATATGTGTGTAGGGTTTTAGAAAATAGGTATTAGGGGTATGTTCTATATAAACATTTATATAATTGTAATTTCGCTGGATATACACTGTATATGGTTAAAATGTTATTATAGACTTTTTTTTAATCTTGTTTCTGTACTTGCATGTAATTTTAACCACCTTGACTGTTAGTTTCATTATGCATTATGTGTTGAGTACTGACTTTTAATAATTTTTGTTTTGCAATAATAATAAAAAAAAAAAAAAAAGAGTCTGGAACATGCTGTTGGGGTGTAAAAACCATCGTGTTGGACAACAGAGCTTGGCGGCGGATGTATGACAAATGTGCAGGTCTTGTGAATAAATGAAACAGTTGGTAAACAGTTCCAGGCATCGAATGATTGTGAATCCGAGTATTGTATTCTAACGTGTGAGGATACGGATTGTGTGTGTTTGGGCTCGGTTTCGGTTTTGGTTACCATCAGGGCCAGTACAGAATCAATACAAATAATTCTCATTCTTTTATTTCGTGTTCACGGCGTACACCTGTACTGTTATAAGTTTGTCAGTCTTGTTTCAGCGTTTCATGTTTGTCTCCCTGTGTGTCCCGTATGTGATCACTGTGAATTTCGTTTGTTTACATTAGCAACACGGGTCGCCAAGGCGTTTGAGTTTAGGTGACGTGCTCCTATTTTATTTACGGGTTTACGGGAAACGCGAGTGTTTCATTACACGGAAATGGAATGGGTCTCTGTCAGAGCAAGCGTGACATCAGTGGTAATGCGCCAAGTGACTTCATGCAAGATAAATATGGACCTATAGCTATACGCTACTTGGAATCATGGTCAAAATGGACTACAAACCGATGCCCGATTGAAGGCTGTTACAATAATGATAAACTCAAAGCTGTTCAGGAAGAGTTCCGTGACAGAACCAGCACAATTTCAGAGAATTGTCGGATAAAACATGCTTTGGTATTATGAAAGTGTGAAATTGTCATCAGTTAATTTGTGTGGAAGAGATTTATTGTGTAAATTGAATTGTAAAATTCTATTTAAAAGTACCAGAAGAAGACCATTGTGAAATACAACGAATGTCACAACAATTGATAGATGATGCAGAATACAGATGGGAATTAACCGATGCAATTGAGTCTTTTGTGATAATAGCATTGAATGCAATCTCTGATGCAGAAACAGATGTTAAGGTGAGACGTCTCCGGTAAGTGGCATGGAAGGAATTGTAGTTTCCATAAACAGCGTTAGTTAGATTTGAACCTTTTAATATAGAATACCTTGACACAAATGGCATAGAATGTGTTTAAGTTTGAGATGTTTAGGTTAGGTTAATATTTAGTTTTAGTTTTTGCTACAATTAACATGGGGTTATATAAGAATCAATTAAAGATAACAAGTCATTTTCATTGTAAACACCTTACAAAATGTAATCATAAAAAGACTGTAATGTTTGATTCAGAAGTTAAAGAAAGGACAACAGCAACTGTTGTTTTTGGGGGGGGGGATTATAAAAACAACAGGTAACATAAGCTACGTTTTTGTTTTCATGGGTCTCATAGCAGCATAGGAATGTTTAAAATAGAATGTTTTGGATTCATATAGGAGCACTCCAATATGAGCTGTAGGCACATAAAAGAAACTACCATTGTTGAAACATAGGTGTATGTTATAATTTGTTTGTAAAACAAAGTATGTGTGTATTGGAGTGCTTCTAAGAAAATTGAAACGATGCATAGATATAATAATGTGCTATTATTATTATTATTATTATTATTATTATTATTATTATTATTATTATTATTATTATTATTATAGGATATGGTAATATTAAGATAATATATTAGGTAAATGATGACACTTTATACACATTTGTATGCAGGCATATGAACGTGTATATATATAAATGGATATGGATGAACATGGTTATATATATATCAACATGGGTAATATATATTTGTGCATTCATTACATATGATGATAAAATGAATGACAAACAAACTTTTTAAGTCTCTTTGTATCCCAACAGATATTAAAGAGGAATTGGCAAATATACACAAGATATAAATAGTATTGGATAACTGGGAAAGACAAAAGATCATCCAAACGGTTTGAAAAGTGGCAAATTAACATGTTTAATGAGATTTACAGGAGGCAAACTGATGAACCTCAAAATTGAATGAAAGTCTCACCCCCACCACAGAGGATATGACACTGAAGACACATACTGGAGTGCAGGCAGGACACAGACTGACTGGGAAACAACTTGTTGATTAAAATACTTGCATTAACGTAAATTATACAGAAACCAAGGACAACCTGACAAAGTCATAGTGATACTTGAAATGCAGATGTCTCCTTGTTCCCAACGATGTTCACCTGACGATGAATGGTAGCCATGCAGGGAACACACAACGAAACACAACGTTGATATGCAGGTTTCTCCCTGTGCCACACCGAAACCTACATAGCAAAAAGATTACACCCCAGCAGGGGAACACACAACGAAAGTTACGAAACACAATGCAATGTTTTAAGATAACTTATCTTTGTTTATTTATACAACTTACCTTAGACACAGGTGATGATGCTGCAGTCATGAAAGGATACCTACTTCCCTACTAACAGAATAATTAACCAGTAATTTTCATCATCTCTCTGTTCACGAAGGCACAATAATTAGAAATACGCGTTCTGATTCAAATCAGACAAAGTAGAATTGCCCAAATTAAAGATGAATGATGAAAATAACAACTTGCATGCTATCTTGCCCTTCCATCCTCTGCTTACAACCACTAAATCTCTACCTTTTCAAATACTTTCCATGACTGCAAGTATCAACTACCAGAACTAATTACATATACACATATATAGTTGGATTAGCTCATAATTTAATGATTATCAAAATATACAAGGTGTACATCTACATTGTTGTCACTTAGCTGACGCTTTTATCCGGAGCGACCTACAAGTTTTGTGCGGCAAGGCAACAGGAAGGGTACAAGTCCATCAGCTGAGTAACAACGTTCATCAAAGTGTTGAATGCTAGTACAGGTTGGTATATATTAGGACAAGTGCATGACAGTAAGGTTAGTTAGGAGTAGATTTTTATATTTTGTATTAGAGGTAAATTAATTAATATGACGGAGTAGGCGAGACAATGAATGAGTATATTTCATGCAAAACACCTGGCTGCCCAGAGGTCTTGTTTTTTGTTTTTCTCTATGCGAGCGGCGAGAATATCAAAGTGGAAAGAGAACCAGAGAGGTCATGACCCAAACACCCTCCAAGACATGACACCGTTAAGGACAGGTTAGTACGAAGATGCATCGACTCAATGGTAAGTTCAAACTAATCACAAAGATAAAGAACATGCATAATATTAGTACACAATTAATTGAATTAACCCTAAATGATTTTCCTCTTTAGCAGAAAGACGCTGAATCATTTATATAAAAAATTATCTAAGGCAGGTTTTTATCATCCTCAGATCATATTGGTGAGGACACGACGAGTGAGAAGGAGTGACTCTTGGCGGCCTGAACCACAAACGACAACAGGAGCACGGCAGAGAGGAACAAAACCCAGAGACCTGGACGACCCACAACAGCAGAGGACGACGAAGGAGACTGACCAAGGAGACACTGACGGAGAGGAAATCCACCTTCGACGGCCTGAGAGAAGACACCTACGAGTTCAGAGTTATCACCATCAACGAGTTTGAGCCTGCTGCGCCATCCCCGGCAGCCTACGACAGACCAAGGCCAACGCCGTGTATCTCCACCATCCGTGTGAGGGAGAGCATCCTACAGACAGGCCGCTACACCAGCAAACCCTCGCCCTCAGGTACCGCGATGACGGGGAACGGGGAACCTACCAGCACAGCACGTTCAAGAACACCCTACCACCATATCTCTGGGTCTGATGAAGGTCAAGCGCGAGCACAGAGGCAGACATGTAGTGGTGGTGGAGAACAACATAGGCTCCAGAAAGGGAGGCTACAACGTCACTGTAGTCAACCGCCCCACTGCTCCCGTGGGCCCTGCAATCTTTGACGAGGTGCACAGGGAGCAGATGGTAATCTCCTGAAAACCCCCTCTGGACGATGGAGAAGCTAACACAACCCAGCTACTCTCCTAAGAGGGCAATGGAGCAGCGTCTGAACACAAAGAAGACCCAATGCCCACAGTCAAAATAAGACTTCTTACAAGGACAACCAAACGAACCTCATCTATTAATTTTGTTATGTTTTTTATATTTTATTTTCTTATTACTGTCTGGCCCTGCCATACGACACTCACAGAAACATTGACTGAACGCATGATTCGTTCAACACAGCAAATCACCACAAAAGAACGCAACCCCGATGGATGACAGCTCATCAACAAGCGAAGCGGCATCTGTCCGATTAATACATTCACAAACAAGAACAGCTTCACAATGGTATGTACCTGGAAAATGATGAACTAGGAATGTGATGAAATGAAATCATTGAGATAGCATTAACAATGTTTAGTAATAATGAGCAAAAAAATGCATTTCTGAAGGAAGAAATGGTCACATGATCACATTGCATCACACTTGAATTACTTATGTTACAAAATTGTATTGTTAGACAAGAAAGAATCAGTTGATTTTTTCTCTCATAGAAGAGGACATATAACGTTGTTGTTTTGCACCTGTATGGTGGACAGTTGATAGTATATGCACTAGAATTACATACAGGAGCGATGCATAAGACGTTTTATCTCCTCATTTATAGAGAAGAAATGGAGAAAATTGTCTGATTCTAAGTAAAAACCAACAAAACTGAGACAATCACAGATGAAAGTGACACTCAAACTCAGGTTAAATACAACTGGATCTTAAGTAATTTCATCAAGAATCATTATAAATTGTGCATATATATATTTTTGAAAATGTTCCCATAATCAATCATGTTAGTTTTTATTAACCACCAGGTTAACGGTTTTACATTTTATTTTTGATTCATTAATCACTAGGTTAATGTCTATTGCAAATATTATTTTGTAATCCCTTCCTATGGATTGTACAATGAATATACCAACTCTTATCAGATGAGAGAAAGTGTGAATTGTGGTAGAACTGGATTCCCCCCACCACCCCAAATTGTAATTAACCCCTCCCCGACAGACAGCCCATTTTCCCCCAATATCCAAGTTATATCTAAACCTGTCTAACCTTCAACCCCAACCCCTGTGTCTATATTTTCATTTTAATATCATTTATATTTTCATTTTATATTCTCATTATATTATCACGTTATGGTTTCATTTTATATCTTATTCATATTTGACCAATAGGTTAAACTTTTTCATTTTATATTTTCATTTTATTATCATTTATATTTTCATTTTATATTCTCATTGTATTATCATGTTATGTTTTCATTTGACATCTTATTCATACTTAACCAAAAGGTTAAAAGGTCATTTTCGTTTGATCGGTGTATATTTTTCATTGTACTATATCTTCATAATTTTATATTTTCATTTTAATATCATTTATATTTTCATTTTATATTCTCATTGTATTACCATGTTATGCTTTCATTTTACATCTTATTCATACTTAACCAAAAGGTTAAAAGGTCATTTTCGTTTGATCAGTGTATATTTTTCATTGCACTATATTTTCATTAGTGAAAACATTTTCTACTTTGTTCATCCAATTATGCTCCTCTACCGTTAACCTTGTACTAACATTAGAAGAAGAAAAAGGTAGTATTGTGAGAGAATGAAACTCATCATCTCCTACCACCAACATAAAGACAAAAGACGTCCCCACCCTCCTTTGTGTCCAAAGACCCCACAACCTCACCTCTCCTGTCCAACCAACCCAAGCCCCCCCTCCCAGAGCAGAGCAAACCACACGAACTCACCATTCCAGACAAACCACCCCGAAAAACATCAACCCCCCCCCCCTCCATGGACCCGAAATCCCCCCCATGGAACACACCAATCACCCACCTTTCCAGTTTGACCAATGACAATGGACACACCTATTGCCCCTCCTGTATAGACTGTATATAATGTGACCACAATGGTTGATCCAGAGCTCAGTTGGGACACACCGGCCAGTGTCCACTCTGAGTCATCCTGCTGTAACTCCTTGATTCTCCATGTTTGTTCAAGCCTACCTGACTGTCTACATTTGATTACTCCGGGAACAATTCTCCCACACTATCCACAAACACACGTGAAGGAAACCCTAACCCATTTGACCATAACTGCGACAAGGGTGACTCAAGGGTTAATAAAGCTCATCCTATTCTATCCTATCCTATCCTATCCTATCCTATTAAGCTACGCAGGCTCAATGGCTGCCATACACTGGCACAAGGCACACATCGCACTATGCAATGTCTGAAAGGCTCAGGAGACAGGGATTGATATCAGCTAATTAACGGGAAGGGATGATTAGGTGGCCTTGATGTCAGAGATCAGATTGGGAATTTGGCCAGGAACGTCGGGGAAACTACTCTTTGCAATAGGTGCCTTGGGTTATTTTTAATGGCCAAATTCAGTCGGGACCTCGGTTTAACGTCTAATCCGAAATACATTACCTACTGTAGGTCAGGAATGTAAAGAGGGTGAGAGAGATACAGTATATAAGGGGAGAGACGAGATGAAGTAAAATATGTGTTTGTTTGTGTATATGTGTGTGTGTGTGTGTGTGTTTAGGTGGAGAAAAGCAGAGATGGCTGGTGAATATACCAGCATGCCATTTCGGCCTCTTTCTTTTGCTTTAATTTCTATTTCCATACTGTTATCATGATTTATATTTACTTCTAATTATATCACTCAAAGTGCATGTTTCCATCTACCCACCTAAAATAAAAATAAAAACTGAAATTTTAATAAAAAACCCGACTTTAATTAAAAGCACTCACCCATACACACAACATCCAGCCTGAGATAAACCAAACTTGATATGCATGACCTTGGTGGGCTCTAGGTCAACTCCTGAAAAGGGGGTCAATGTCAGACTTTGCAATCAAAAGTTAGGGGGCTAATAACCCTTGCCATAATTTCAGTGCACCCCCTAACTTTTGATTGCAAGGTCCGACATTGACCCCCTTTTCAGGAGTTGACCTAGAGCCCACCAAGGTCATGCATATCAAATTTGGTCAATGTCAGACCTTACAATACACTGTAAGGCACTGTAAGGCTACGGATCTGCCTCACTTCCAGTGATGAAGCTAAGCTATGCTAACGGAGCGTCTATTCCCAAAGCTAAATGCATGCACAGAGACAAAAAAGGTATCGCTGCTGTCGGGACAAAACCTCATAACTCCATTTTTTTTATTTTTTTTTTATTATATAAATCAACTCCGTAGATCATCCTCCATATGTGTGTGTGGGTTTTACAAAGTTTAAACAATGGGAAAGCATTCAACCGATCATCTGTCTAAACCTCCTAACTCTATTCACCCTCAAATCTGTGTTAGTTTTTTTCATCTGCTGAAAAGTTGGGTTTTTGGAGTTATGAGGTTTTGTCCCGACAGCAGCGGTATGTATCTTCTTGTCTAACTCCAGGGAAGATGTTAAATAAGCTAATTTCCCAAAATGTTGGAGTTCCCCTTTAACAATAGTTTGATATTGGATGGTCCCTGTGCTGTTGTTTACTGTCTATCTGTATGTCATGTATGTAATATGTTATGATGAATTGAAAATGGGGGACCCTTTTTAAACAAGATGTAAACAAGATGAAAGTCTTTCTCTGGTCTGCATCTCATTAACAATTGTGTGTATTGAGCTGTACTGTACTGTACCCATTCTGCAATCTGTTAATATGATGAATATATAACATTATCTATTGTAGTAACAATGTTCCAAAATGTATTGATTGTTTTTCTGTTTCCCCAGATGCTCAACCCTGGACCACACGACAGATATATTCTAGGCCTAATTAACCCTAGCCTGAGGGTTCTATAGTAATCAATCATGCAAGCTCAAAGATTGAGCTCTTGAGGTGACTGGCCCTGCTCTATATCAAGGACCATTATCAGAGTGGCAACTGCAGGACCTGTATTTCCCAAAACAATGAATATCATGATTGAATGAGAGGCCATGGTAAACAGCACAGTGAATAAACAATGTGCAGTCCCCTTATATATATATATATTGTTCTGGATAGAAGTGGGGCCAGGCTAATCTGCAAGAGCTCAACTTTTGAACAAGGATGGTCATCCTCTCACATAAGCTGTCCGGGGACGACTCACACATCTCTCTACTCTCTGGGCCCTGGACTGGACACCCCTCCACTGTACTAGTTACACATTATTACACACATACAAATGACAATAACACTATGTAACAACCATCAAATGCACTCACAGCACACACATCCACACGCACATGTCGTGAATTTATCTAAATGAAACATAGAAAAACTGAACAAAATACTTAGTGATTAAAACAAGGTTAAAGATTACTTTCCCAGACTGCATCCCAATCAAAATCTACATCCAGACAGGACAGATCTGTCATCAGGGCTAAGCACAGATGGTGGTTCGCTGATAAGGCCAAGGACTGTTTATGACTTTAGGGTACATTCTACCAACGGTTCAGAATAGCACCTTATCAGATGAGGTTAGCAGCTGTGTTTAGAAATGGCCATCTCAAACAGACGGAGGTCAGGAGGTGGTTTCTAGCATAGGGAACAGGAACTGTGGCTACAGCCATAAGTCGTAAAACGCGATCGTGTTATCCTGAGAACTATCTACAGTTGGGGTAACAGGATGAATAGCCCCCAGTCGTAACAGAGGAGGGGGTCAGGAAACCGAGTAAACAGACTGTAAACAGAGCCCTCCAGCATGAAGATATATGACTGTTTGCACCCAAGTGGGACCAGGTGCTCAGTGCAGCAAGATTTAGAAATTAAGCCCTGCCTCAGCAGGGGCATAGAAGGAATTAAATTAAGTGAAACAAGCTGAGATTAGCACCAAACTAACTCAGAACTGTGAAATCTGTGTTCTGTTAAATAATTTTAGTAACTGGATATTAAAAACTGGTTCAAAACGACCAAGGATAACAGTAAAACAATAAGAATGCATTTAATTGGTAAATATCAGAGGTTAAGGGTTAGACCATTTGCAACTGTGGTGTTTCATGGAGACTAGAAAATTGTCCTACACTGTGAAAATCAAATTACATGTGGTGAAATGACTTCTAAAACTGTTTTCAGCCAAGACGACCATTAGCATTGTCAAGAAAAGTGTCCATGTGTTTGGGTTCAAATATTATGACTTGATTTGCTAATTCTAAATGTAAAATAATGAATCCAATAGGCTAATTTGTATAAACTTAGTTATCTTAAAGAAATACAAAGGGGGCAAGCCTTTCTTGACCTCAGAAAAGACCAGCTGGTTTCAAATTGATTTGATAGGCTGACGCCTCCTAGGGCAGCGTCATCCGACGATGCGCTGGGAGGTGTGGTTTAGAAGTTAAAGGAACAGCACCGGGACACACAGAAAAACGGACACACACACACCGGCTGACAGACAGACCTGGAGCGGAGGAGAGCGCTGGAGACTGGAGCGCGCTCAGACGAAACAGAGATAGACGGAGAAACCGGAGACTCGAGAGCCGAGCTGGAGACACACAGAGCCACTGACACCAGATGACAGAGGAGAGGCTCATAGCAGAGATCCGCCGAGACGAAATCAAGCGCTCCCCGCCTGAGCGCTGAGACTCACCGAAACCAAGGTTGCCTTTGGCGACCACCAACCACAAAGAGAAGCCGCGTGTTGTCCTGGACAACCCGAGACAGAGAACCACACCGGAGAAAGCGTTGATCGGCCGCAGCTGATCAGATAATGGACAAAACTGCCCGCTCATCAAAGAGACGATTAGCTATACCATGAAGACCATGTACTTATTTGATTCATAGATGTTTTATTAAGAATGGAATAAACACACCAGTTTGTTTTATTCAGATCACCTCGTCTGCGTTTTCCTTAATAGAACCGAACACCTGAAAATGCAAACAATGCAGAGAGAAAGGTAAAGACTATACGATCACAGAACTAGATATAAATGAAGAGAGATACTTCAATTGGTCCGTGACCCGTGCTGTATTCGACCAAAGCCGGTTGAAGACGACGGCAGCCACTTCTCAAGGACACAGAGAGGTTCTCTCCCCATCATCGATGCCTCTGCGACTGTTAAAATCTTCGCCTCAGCAGCCGAGGACAGCGGGACTATAGGTAAGTAATAGAGATGCATTTGAATTGGGTGGGGGTCGAGCGGTCTCAAATTGGGGTTTTGCTATGGGTAAAAGTGAAGGCTACTGGACTGAATATGGGTTGATGTCGGAAGACGCCAGGGACCAGGATTCACAACCTGTCTCTGGTCTCGGCCGCACACCAGCGCAGCACTTAAGGTTAGGGTATTGAGGGGTGTTCGGTTGGAATACCTAGGGATAGTAAAATGTGATGATGTGGCAAGACTATTCTAGGTAGAATCGGTACTAATGTAATGAAGAAAAGGGGCGCAATCCGAGTGAACGGTACAGTAGTGGGGCGAAAGATGAAGTGTTTATAAGCAACTGTGGAGCTATAAATAAGGAATTGTTCAAGGAAACAATTGAAGGTCTGGGGATAAGTGACGTTTTTGGTTGATGAACGGGTTAAATGAGGCGCTGTTTTCACTCGTCAGAACCAGGCCCGCTCTGGGAAACGGCTGACGGAGGAACAAGGGTACCATTGTGGATTTTCAAGCCCTTCATCGAACAGTATGGTGACTACCAGTAAAGAGAGGATATAGATGTCTGTATTTAGTTCAGATCGCGCACAGCCGAGGGGTAGGGATTCGTGCCAGGTTGCTTAACGGGAAGGAACTCACTTAGAATCGGTACGCTGAGCAATAGACTTTTGGAAGACGTTCCATATGCGAATTGTCGAGACAAATCCGACGTCATTTAGGCTCAGATTGGCCATTGTCCAGATCTGAAGAACAACAAAACTCGTGGAGGAGAAGAGGAAAGTAGAAAATATGGAAATTGTGGTTTAAACGGGGAGCACGATAGGCCACATAAACCTCCGATTCAAGCCGTCAAGAGGCTCTACAAAACTCTCCACGAGCTACTATACATGAATGGAGCGGGTTTCTCGGGGTATAGCAAGACGGATTTTCTAGAACTCGGTAGATATATGAAGCACTTTGAAAGAAGGAACTGCGTTTGTGATTAGGAGATAGAGAAGAATTGTGTGAAACGGGCGAGGTGTAGGTTAAGAAATGCGCTTAGGATGAATGTGGCCAATTGTATGGTATGTTTGTGATAGGAAGATGTTTTGCTAAGTATATATGTTTGGATGGATGTATGTTAGAAGCTATGAGTGAATGCCAATGTATTTTTTGTATTATTATGAAACGCTGGTGACCAAGACGGCAGCGGAGAAACCATAACACTGTCCGTGGGACGTGGCATTTATTTAGCTGGCTGCGTTAGCCGCGATGACGACAGCAGTAACGTATGGACGCTGTGTTGCGATATTGAGTGAATTGAATGAATGGCGAGTGTGATGGAACCAAAATGATGTGTGAAGTTCGTTGAAATTTTCGTTCGTTGAAAGAGTTTTGGGAGCTGTTGACGTCACTGGAAACGTCTAGGCATTGGGAGCGTTGGATTTAAAATACTGTGTATTTCGGCCAGGCGGAGCCAAACGGGCGAGCGAACTAGAATAAAGATAATAATATATGTTCTGTAAACTGGGGCTAAATAGGATTAAAGTTATGTTGCGGGGGATAACAGGGTTGTGCAAACGTCGAGATGTGTTGTGCCGCTCGAATCAACAGGATAATGGGCCGTATAGGAGAAGTTATGATGGATGCTAAGCTGAGCTAATTGAGCTAGCAGTACTAAACTAGGCTAATGAAGCTAGCAGTACTGAGCTAACGAAGCTAAAATGCTAAGCTACCTGGGCTAACAACGTAGCATGGTTGAACTCTCTGGGAATATCGCGTGTTGCTACTCTTGGTGGCTGGCACGGGACCTTAGGGAGGCGCGGACAATAACTTCCGGTATAGAGGGATTCTGGGGATTGTGGTTTATTATTGAGAAGAGACGTCGAGTTGACGTCATGTGGTGATGTGCTGCGTGATGACGCACTTGTGAGGGAGGGTGAGGGCGCCTCCTGCAGGACGTTGTGAGTACTGTAGTACAATAGTGGTGATGTACTAAACATTACAGCAGGGGGCGGTGTTGCCTCTTTTAGTGTTACACATCTCCTCCACATGTAAACGGGGAGCCGTAGCGGACATTTTGTAGTTTTTATAGGTTTTTTGGTTTTAGGGTGGCGACAATCTTTGGAAATTTGTAGTTATTTTTATCGGTTTTTCCAGTTTTAGATGACGAATGTATATACTTGTTTAGTTATCAATCTATATTTGTTGTGGGCCCAGTATGATGGCGCTAGTGGGATAGGAACGTAACTCTACATAGGATAGTTTATTCCAATAATACGCACTAGTATGATTGGAATGTGTAGACGGTATGTGTCGGTTTGCGCATGCGCGCCGCGGTCTGTCAGTACAAGGGGGATGGACTATGGGCTTTTATTAAGGCAGTGGACAGTGAAGGGCTATAGGGGGCGATGTTGGACAAGACAAGTTGGAGTAAAATCAGTGACGTTGTGTGCTGTGACGAGAGGCTTGCGTACCCCCCCCCTTCTCCTCTGTCTCTTCCTCTCTCTCTCACTCTCCCCTCCCTCTCTCCCTCCCTCCCTCCCTGCCTTCCTCCCTCCCTCCCTCCTTCCCTGCCTCTCTCTATCTCTCTCTCTCTCAATCCCTCTCTCCCTTCATCCCTCTCTCCCTCCCTCCCTCCTTCCCTGCCTCTCTCACTCTCCCCTCCCTCCCTCCCTCCCTCCCTCCCTCCCTCCCTCCCTCCCTCCCTCCCTCCCTCCCTCCCTCCCTCCCTCCCTCCCTCCCTCCCTCCCTCCTTCCCTGCCTCTCTCACTCTCCCCTCCCTCCCTCCCTCTATCCCTCCCTTCCTCCCTCCCTCCCTCCCTCCCTCCCTCCCTCCCTCCCTCCCTCCCTCCCTCCCTCCCTCCCTCCCTCCCTCCCTCCCTCCCTCCCTCCCTCCCTCCCTCCCTCCATCCCTCCCTCCCTCCCTCCCTCCCTCCCTCCCTCCCTCCCTCCCTCCCTCCCTCCCTCCCTCCTTCCCTGCCTCTCTCTTCTCTATCCCTCTCTCCCAGCTTGACTTTGTTGAGATAACAGGTTCACAAAAGGAGTTTTGTTCAAGGTAAATTGCCTTTATGGTGAGGCTTGGAGCATTGGTTATATTAATGTAGTGTTTACTTTCTAAATTAGGATTACATAAGGATAAATTAATATTCATGGTCATTTTGGAGCCCTCCCCCCCCTCTCCTCTTCCATCTGTATGTCTCTCCTCCCTCCCACTCTCTCTCCCTTCTTCCCACTCTCTCTCCCCTATGTCTTCCCCCCTCCTCCCTCCCGCTGTCTCTGTCTGACTTTCCCTCCCTCTCTCCCTCCCTCCCTCCCGGTATCTCCCCCTCCCTTTGTTTCCTCGCTATCCCTAGCTCCCTGCTTGATACTGTTGGGATGCCAGGTTAGCATAGGTGTTTTTATTCAGGTTGTAGTGCCCCGGCAGTAAGATTTAAAGTATAGTGTTAGATATTTAGGAACTCCATGCAGACTATTTTAGTCTGATTATAGTAGGGTTTGATTTAAGTTAAAGTTGACAGCAGATGCTGAAGATAGTGTTTGAAGTCCTGTGGGTTAACGGGACCAGGCAATATGGTAAAGTCTGCTAATTAAGTATAGAAGGTTTTTGTTGAAATTAATGTTGAATTGGGAGCCACCCCCCCACCTTCCTCCGTCTCTCAATCCCTCTCTCTCTTCCCTCCTTCCTCTGTATCCCCCCCTCCCCCCCTGCATCCCTCTCCCCCTCCCTCCCTTTTCTCTTCCCTCCGCCCCCCCCCCCCCTCTGTCTCTCCTTGTATTTCTCCCTGTGATTCTCCTTCCCTCCCTTATTTTCTCCATGTGTGCCCCCCCCTCAATGGCTTGCCTGAGAAATGGATTGTGGGTATGCTGCAGGCCATTGCTGGGTTGGGTGGTGGACCCGTCTGTTGGGGTCCTTGGAAACAGGGTTGGCTTTGCGGCATGTTGTGTGTTATTGGTTGGTTATTTATGTGAACTGCGTTGTTATTGTGTGTGTGGAGTAGGTACCGGATGAGCGCTGGCCTGTCTAGGTGCAGGTGATGGTAGGATGAGTTGTAATATTCCTTGGGAAAGGAGCTTGGGGTGTTTCCGTTCGGGTTCGAAACTGAAGGGAGAACGCTTTGGGCTGTGAGAAGGCGGGTCTTTGTGAATTCAAGGATCTGGGAGGATATTGCAGTGGGTATAGTGCTGGTGTCCATGAGTTTAATAACATGAACAACTGGGCTATGTGACGGTCAGGGGTTTAGTGATCTAAATTGCTAAAAATTTATTTTTTTCCCTTGATGGTGGTTGGAAGCAGAAGACAACACCAAAAGGATTTTTTAGTGTTGTGAGGGGGAAGGGGAAGTGTGTAAGAGTGTAAGTGTGTGTGAGAAAATAAATGAAAATAATGTTGTATGAAGCGGTGAGGCAAAGTTAATATTACATTTATATTTAGTCAATACGCTAAGCGGTCATTTAAAGTATGAAATAAGATCAGAATGACGGATTCATCAAAGCAAAAAGAAATTGGAACAGATGAAGGACCAAGTTTACAAAGATTATTAGATAATTGATAGGCTGTGTGGAATTAATGTTTGTGTCCTCCAGATAATCATATGAAAGGAACACACAAAGGATTTGGAAACCTCCAGTTTTCCTGTTGGAAGAACGGACAAAAACAAGCTAAGCTGTATCGTTATATTCAAACAAATCACACCAAATCTCTCTAAAAATATTAGTATAGTGTTGCCCGACATTTCCAATGCATAACAGATAGTGGAAATGACAAGGGAAGTTTGGGTGTTTTTGCTTTCTTTCTGCACAGGTGCTCGGCAGGACAGATGGGGCTCTGACGATTTCAATACCGACTGGGGAAACGGCTATATAAGCCTTGGTATAAGTATGAATGATAAGCCAGTTATCAATCCTTGTCTGCACAGTAAAATTTTGACAGTGTGAGTGTTTTAACTCAAGTAGGTAGAAATAGTTTTAGAGACGGAGAAACTTGTTTTTTCAAACGGTTATTGCAGGAGTGTTTGAAAGTGGAGAGAATGACGGTTACACAGGAAGTTCACCTTAGTGGAACATTGATAGAAACAACTGAAGCGTTAGATGCAATAACAATAGAATAACAAAAACGAGAGTAAACAATCAGTTTGTTTCAATAACCTGTAGTAAAAAAATAAATAAAAAATATATATAGAAATGGCCCACAGTAGTCAGGCCGATGGTGGGAGAAAGCCGAGAGCCTCTGCAGACATTTCCCAGATAGACTTTACCAGTGATGATAATCTGATTGATTGGAATAGGATGGACTTCTCTCATGTGACCAGTACGATAGAAGGACTTGAAGAAATGATGTCTTTGACTTCAATACAGGAGGTCTTACAGGAGAAAGAACCAGAGACAACGGTATTACTCCAACCAGAGCCGATCCACGCTGGACTAACCATTTCAGGTAACTACAAATTGACGAAAGGACAGAGGAAGGCTGCATTGAAACGGCAGTCCCAAGAGGACCACCCTGGCCTTGCGGCTGGAACAGAGACTGGACAGGGGTTGGGGTCGAAGATGGAGTGGCCAATACTGCCACGGAGACGGGGGACCGACAACAGGTATGAACATAAACATGAGAGATTGTCTCAGCCCTCAAGTGCCCCATGCCCAGATCTTCCCCGGCGCCAGAGCCAAGATGAGAGGCGGGGCCCAGAGACGGGAAGTCAGACCGCCAGCGCCGAGGGGGAGGAAGGGGGGCAGATCTACAAGCAAAGGAGAGCGTTTATAGAAGCGTTCGAACGACATGAGGCGGTTCATCGAGACTTGATGAAGACAGAGCGGGCATTTGGTCAAGCCGCACACGAGATGCAGAGACTGGAGCAAGAACTGGCTAAAAAGAATGAACTGCTGAGTGGTACAGTTTGTGATGTCATGCTTCGGGCGTCAGAACTAGGCCGCCGTGATCAAGGAGTGCCCTGTGCTCTGTTGCCCGGACAGGGAACTGGGCCGCGACAGGGTAAACAGAACCGCAGGAGGGGTGAGTTTCCAGGCCCCTCCCAACAAGAAAAGGCCCGAGGAGAGGCAGCAGAAAAGGACAGGTATGCCCCTCTCTCCTCCAGGCAACAGGACATACGACCCGGGGGCCGGAGATGGGTGGACCTGGCGGGAGCTGTGGGATGCCAGCCGAGAGACTGCTGGAGTTGGGGTGAACTGGGACCGCCTGGATGGCCGGCGTCGGCTGAGTGCTGGAATTGTGGGGAGATCGGCCATCTCGCTCGATCATGTGGCAAAGGGTGGCGGGCTCGGCAAGAGTCCAACAGACGGTGAGAGTCCAACAGACAGCATGAGTCCATCAGAAAATAGACCTACTGGACTTGCGGAATGTTGGGTCATTTTCAGAAGGAGAGTAAAGAGGTTGTGTCTGCAAAGGTCATAGGTTGAATATGAGCGAAGCGGGAATGCACAAACAAAGCTGAAAGTTCTTGGGAAAATAGAGTTATTAATAAATGAAAATGGAAAATGCGACTGATTAGAATAAAAATAGAAACGGAGATACATAGATAGGGTAAAAGGTTTGATTAGGTGTGCAAGTTACTAAAACGGTTTGGAAGACTAACAAGGGTAAGTTGGGGCTGTAGAGGGATGAAGTAACTGGAAATTGCATGGGCTAATAGTACTAACAAAAATGATGGTTTTAAACAGGAACAATGGAACATTTGTAATATTGGACAGTTAATAACAAAGGACTATTTATAGTAGTGAATATACTTACTTGATCCAAGGGTGGTCAAGGAGACTTAAAAAAAAAGAAAAAAAACATTATTATTTCATTACTTTTTAATTTCTTTTTGGATTTTAAATTTTTCTGTCTTAGTTTTTACGGGGGTAATTATGCCTCTAGATGATAGTTTAATTCTGTTGGATGGGTGTGTAGCATGAAGGCACTCAAAATTTTTTGTTTGTTTGAAATTTTCTTTGTTTTTGTTTGACACTCGATTTTTAGGTACTGGCTGGCTGGGAGGGATCTCTCGCCGGTCAGGGATAGCAGCTGGTGGTGACACAGCGGGACTGGTAGGAAAGTCTGAGATAAATGAGCTGGAAACTGAGAGTGGACGGGAGCTGGTTCATGGTTTGTTTTCCGCTCATTGAGAGTCCAGATGTAGAATCTGGGGGGTTGTGTCACGTTTTGGGGTATGGTAAGTGTTGGGGAAACGTGTTTCTCTGTCTGTGGGTAAGCTCTGTAGGTTTTGGTCGCTATTGGCCAAATAGTTTTCATGTAGGGTGCAGACATGTGAATTTGATAATTGACTTATGGGAGACTCTGCACCGGCTTGTTGAAGGCTGGCGGAGTGTGTGGGATGTGTGTTTAAAGGGTCTGTGGTTTGTTGCCATGCACATAGGTTCTGTTGGTGATTGGCCTCGTCTAGAGCTGGCTGTCCGGACCGAGGAGGCTGTCTGGAAACAAGGTATTGATAGTGTAATAAAATGGTAATTCCACTCTCAAGGGTGGAAGTAGTATTGTGTTGAACTTGAGATATTTGATCTAGTAAAGTAGTACAGCACAAAAACAAATGAGACAAAGGTGATTTGATTGAATGTGAACTTAAGAAGCCGTGAAATATATAGATAACTAATTTGGAGAAAAAATGTATTGTCAAATGCAGAACAGTAAAGATGTATCGGTGCGAAAATGAGACCTTCCAATCTATTGTGTGTTTGTAAATAACAATCCATAATGAAAAAAAGGACAGAGGGAAAATCGTTTCCTTCTGTGGAAAATCGGAGCAGTACCAAGAACTGCCCACAACAAAGGCTGTGGTTAGCACAAAATACAACAAGAAGAAACGGTCAAAACGAGTTAGCAGTAAAGACCTCAGGAGGTTTGAACAGGGATAACTGACAGGGATGAAAGTGAAGAATAATTGAGGCCTCAGTGGTCTTTTCAAGGAGAAGAGATTATTTATATTTGCTTGTTTGAATCTCCCTCGATGGTTTAGAGTGTTAATCTTTTGGGTGTGATGTATTAATCTTTTCTTACAGAGTCAATTACACAAAATAGACACATTGAAGCGAATTACATGGATAATGTATAGTCATAATTAGAAAAGCTGATAAATGGTACGATGTTCTTTTTGTATAAAGAAACGGACCTAGACTGGATGTCGTATTAATAACTGATAATGTGTATAACTGAGCAAGAAGAAAAGGTAGGTGAAATGATGAATTTTGTAACTGTACAGATGGGAATGGGTTTGGTAGTTCGATTTGTGTAAATTTTGGATTTTTTTGAAATTTTAGAAAATATTAACAAAAATGGTAATTATGGTTTTAACATGTTTAATTTAGAACATATTGGTGCTATATAGTGGGTTATGAAACCCACTAAGGGTGGATTGTCGTGAATTTATCTAAATGAAACATAGAAAAACTGAACAAAATACTTAGTGATTAAAACAAGGTTAAAGATTACTTTCCCAGACTGCATCCCAATCAAAATCTACATCCAGACAGGACAGATCTGTCATCAGGGCTAAGCACAGATGGTGGTTCGCTGATAAGGCCAAGGACTGTTTATGACTTTAGGGTACATTCTACCAACGGTTCAGAATAGCACCTTATCAGATGAGGTTAGCAGCTGTGTTTAGAAATGGCCATCTCAAACAGACGGAGGTCAGGAGGTGGTTTCTAGCATAGGGAACAGGAACTGTGGCTACAGCCATAAGTCGTAAAACGCGATCGTGTTATCCTGAGAACTATCTACAGTTGGGGTAACAGGATGAATAGCCCCCAGTCGTAACGGAGGAGGGGGTCAGGAAACCGAGTAAACAGACTGTAAACAGAGCCCTCCAGCATGAAGATATATGACTGTTTGCACCCAAGTGGGACCAGGTGCTCAGTGCAGCAAGATTTAGAAATTAAGCCCTGCCTCAGCAGGGGCATAGAAGGAATTAAATTAAGTGAAACAACAAGCTGAGATTAGCACCAAACTAACTCAGAACTGTGAAATCTGTGTTCTGTTAAATAATTTGAGTAACTGGATATTAAAAACTGGTTCAAAACGACCAAGGATAACAGTAAAACAATAAGAATGCATTTAATTGGTAAATATCAGAGGTTAAGGGTTAGACCATTTGCAACTGTGGTGTTTCATGGAGACAAGAAAATTGTCCTACACTGTGAAAATCAAATTACATGTGGTGAAATGACTTCTAAAACTGTTTTCAGCCAAGACGACCATTAGCATTGTCAAGAAAAGTGTCCATGTTTTTGGGTTCAAATATTATGACTTGATTTGCTAATTCTAAATGTAAAATAATTAATCCAATAGGCTAATTTGTATAAATTTAGTTCTCTTAAAGAAATACAAAGGGGGGCAAGCCTTTCTTGACCTCAGAAAAGACCAGCTGGTTTCAAATTGATTTGATAGGCTGACGCCTCCTAGGGCAGCGTCATCCGACGATGCGCTGGGAGGTGTGGTTTAGAAGTTAAAGGAACAGCACCAGGACACACAGAAAAACGGACACACACACACCGGCTGACAGACAGACCTGGAGCGGAGGAGAGCGCTGGAGCGCTGGAGACTGGAGCGCGCTCAGACGAAACAGAGATAGACGGAGAAACCGGAGACTCGAGAGCCGAGCCGGAGACACACAGAGCCACTGACACCAGATGACAGAGGAGAGGCTCATAGCAGAGATCCGCCGAGACGAAATCAAGCGCTCCCTGCCTGAGCGCTGAGACTCACCGAAACCAAGGTTGCCTTGGCGACCACCAACCACAAAGAGAAGCCGTATGTTGTCCTGGACAACCCGAGACAGAGAACCACACCGGAGAAAGCGGTGATCGGCCGCAGCTGATCAGATAATGGACAAAACTGCCCGCTCATCAAAGAGACGATTAGCTATACCATGAAGACCATGTACTTGTTTGATTCATAGATGTTTTATTAAGAATGGAATAAACACACCAGTTTGTTTTATTCAGATTACCTCGTCTGCGTTTTCCTTAATAGAACCGAACACCTGAAAATGCAAACAATGCAGAGAGAAAGGTAAAGACTATACGATCACAGAACTAGATATAAATGAAGAGAGATACTTCACACACACTCACTTTAAACAAACAACTGACTGCAGCACCCACTTTAGAACACCTAAACACACTTTATATTTATTGGCAAAGAATTTGCACTACAACCCATACCTCATTACACCTTACTGTAAATTGTACCTCATCCCATTTCTGCATTGTACTGTATAGTATATTGTATTGTAACTCAGTTACTTTTCTACTCTGCATTGTACATTGTATGTATATATTGAACACTTGTCTACGTACTTGACTTCTATTTTATACTTATCTATTTTTATCTAGCACAATCTCTTTAGCAAAACAGAAAGAAGCATTTTATATAAAAGTATTCTGTACTTCTGTATGACAACTAATAAAGAAACTTGAACATCAAAAAATCAACATTCTGTTCTCTATGCCAGGCTAGATCTGACCTTGACTCATGTTACAGGATTAATACACACTTTATACACAAATTGCATATAGCATTCTCTTTGGTAGCATTCATTCTGTGTTTATTGTGTCATACTGGGGAATAATATTAATATTATTATGTCCTATTGGGGACATCATTTTAAATTCTGAGCAATTCAATCGTTTTTTTTATAGAGAGGACGTCTGACATTGATTGAAAACGGTTAACAGATTGCAGAATGGGTACAATACAGTACAGCTCAATACACACAATTGTTAAGGGGATGCAGACCAGAGAAAGACTTTTGTGAGAGACCAACAAAGTGAGGTATGTAATACATTTAGAATCAAATTGTGGTCGGTTAGATCTAACGTTAATATCACGTTATCCATCTAATGCAGGGGTCGGGAACCTATGGCTCGCGAGCCATATATGGCTCTTCTGGTGACAGCATATGGCTCCCAGAAATTTTTGAGTAAAAAAAAAAAAAAAAAAAAAAAAATTTAATACTTGTGATATTTCTTAATAATACTGTGTCATTTAAAAGTAAACAGAAATTAGTTTTGAAGATACAGCTAATAGTATCTGTAGCTGAAGATATAGCGAGCAGAGCTGGCGAGGGAACACAAGTGGACAGAAATTAAAAATCTTCAACCTGAAGACCAGCTGATTCTTAAAACTTGGAACGAGCTTCCTGTGACATACCACACAATGCAGCGTGAGTATTGCCGTATTGACCATGTTTGGCTCTACATATGCATGTGGGCAGTCATTCTCGCATATGAGGAACATTAAGACCAACCTACGCTCACGTTTAACTGATGGAAGCCTCAACGCCTGCATGAAGCTCAATCTCACCACGTATGAACCAGATTACAAGGCCATCAGCAAAACCATGCAGCACCAGAAGTCGCATTAAAAGTAAGACATATTTAATTTATTATATGTTAAAAATACTATATGGCTCTCAATGAAATATATTTAGAAATATTTGGCTTTTATGGCTCTCCCAGTCAAAAAGGTTCCTGACCCCTGATCTAATGGATAGCAAGCTCACCTGACGTCGGTATGGCTTAATACAGTGCAAAATACAATCTTATAGTAAGAAACAAAACACAAGTTGAACATAGTTTTGAACGTTTTATTACAATAGTATTTAGGTCGGACCGTCGGATAGATCTAACGTTAATATCACGTTAACCATCTAAATCTCATCTGTGACGTCGGTATGGTTAATACAGTGCGAAATACAATCTTATATAGTAACAAAACAATACACAAATTGAACATAGTTTTGAAAGTTTTTATTACAATAGTATTTACTGTCTCATGTTGCAATGTATAATCCAGCTAGCGTTCCAGTCAGATCCATTCTCCGTTGTTCTTGTTGACAATTTTGGGGTCCCGAAATCCCGTTTCTGTATCCTGATTGGTTTATCAGCTAGAGGTGTCCAAAGATATGCATGAGCAAACATTTAATTTAAATGTAATATTACGAACACCGATGACCACCAGACGGCTGGCCAACAAACGTATTTTGACTCAACATAATAACTAGATATCACACACAAATAATTGTGTAGTCTCCCAACATGGATCAATCAAGTTCACTTTAGACACTCTCGGCCTGCCATCTACTGGAGCCACAGCCAGCAGAGAAGCCGGTTTACTTTAGCTTTTAAACCAGCTGCAGCCTGAGAACTGGAGTGTGAGGGGATGTAACACTAAAGATGGCGGCAACGACAAATAATTGCTGCAAAATAAACATACATCTGTTGTTTAAAAAAATATTTATATATATTTTGTTTTTTTGTTTTACTTATAACAATTTCGATAATTATCGATATCGAGTGATATGATAACATTATCATATCGTAATCGCGATATGATTTTTTGCCATATCGCCCAGCCCTACTTTCACTGAGTGTCCAATCTTCAACCAATTTTTCCACCAATATTAAATGTAAGCTAATTGGCGTTATATCTCATACGTTTTCCAATTTACAATGTGTTCGATGTGTGAAGCTGCTATGACCTTTTTCAGAAGTTTTCTTGTTGTCTCCTCTTCTACTCTTCGCGTCTATGCTAAATGTCCCTTTGTGTGCCTGCACTACACAGCCATGATGTGTCAAAGAAGCCGTATTTCAACAGAATCTGCATTTCAGCTCCTTTTACAGCCAAATAACATAGTGGTGACATACAGCTCCGTTAATAGCCAAATAACTTAGTGGTGACACACAGTATGTCAAAGAACATTACATTCAGAATTATCCTGACCAGGGGGAAAGTAATGTGATGGTAATTGTTATATGTTACATAATTTGTACATCTTATTGGCCATGTTTCATAGCTCTGTGTTAAAATACATATTATCTTACAGACTAGTTTAATATGGGTCAACTAGTATAACGATCAAAGACACTATAGGGCGACAGTCTGGCTGATGTTCTTAAAACAACCTCAAGGGCCAGGACAGTTTGACTTAGATATGACATTTCCGAGTAAATCACATCTTGTTCTTTTCTTGTTTAATCTTGACTCCAGTCTTGTGTTAGATAAGACAAACCTCCTAACTCATATTTTGTTTTTAATGATTCTTTCTTTTTTTCATTTGTCATTCCCAATATTTAATTGTAAGTCTGACCAGAGCTCGCTCTCATTTCCTGGTCAGACGCTTGTGTACACTTGTCTCTGATTTGTAACTGAGGACTTTTCTGTGATCACAGAAATAAATCTATTTCTCGACTCATCTGAATTCCTACAGCTCATCGTCTCGACATTCCACAACAGTAACTTTTCTATTATGCAACTAGAATGCTTCAAAACCCTTTCACTGCTCAATACCATGCGTGTCCATGGATATTGATCTCATTATAGGCAATATTGAACACCAAGATACTAAACTTGTTGTACCTTTTCCTTGCATAAAGCTTCTGAATGGCTTGGATTTGACCTGCAGGTTTCAGCCATTATATTCCTAGAGCCTTCAACTCCTGAACAAAACCCACTTGATCCTGTGCTCTGACCCGCTGGTAAAATGCCTACAGTATGTGTCTCAGAGCGGGATATGCCGAGAAATATATTCCTAAGACTGTGTGTAAAATGCCAGTTGACTCCTCTAATGACTGTGCCAAAAAAGAGTAATGGCAAATGCAATATCAGCCTAATCATGCAGAAGACGCCTGTTTAAATAGCGGGTTGAGTGACTGGTTACTTAGCATCCCTTCAGACGGGGGCCAGCCTTCTCTTTTCTTGGCAACACTCTGTGACGCCATTCTTTGTGGAGCATGGGACAAAGGCTGGCAAATCATGGCATGATAAATACTGATAAACAGTGGAATACAGTGTGAAAAGAATGGACATCAAAACAAGCCTAGTTAAAGGAACACGCAAACTTTTTGGGAAATTACCTTTTATTTTCGTTATAAATTTTTTTTAATTGGGCTTTTGAGGTGAGGAAATCACTGCGCCCAGGCAGCAGTGGTTCGGCAAAAAAAAGGTTCAGAGTATATATCTGCTTAGAAAAGGAAAATATCTAATACATTTTTTTTATTTCTCCATGTGGTAAACATTTGTATTTCGTGACTGTTGGCAACTAGGCTACACTGGCACACCTACTCCCAGTGAATGACGCTAAGCTAGGCTAATGGTGTGGCTGTTCCCTAAGCCTAATGCATGTACAGAGAAGAAAAGAGTATGTATCTGCTTGTCTAACTCCAGGGTAAATGGCAAATAAGCTAATTTGGAGTGTTCATATAAGCCGGACCATGATACATGCCAGTCGAGACTCGTGCATGTGTGTTTCAACAAGTCGAGACTGACTCACATAATGTGTGTTTCCACAAGTCAAGACTCACATAATTTGTGTTTCCACAAGTCGAGACTGACTCACATAATGTGTGTTTCCACAAGTCAAGACTCACATAATTTGTGTTTCCACAAGTCAAGACTCACATATGCGAGTTTCAACGATGGAGAGTCGAGACTTGTGCGTACACGTTTCAACACGTGAAAATGGGGGACCCTGATGTAAACAAGATGAAAGTTTGCATCCTCTTAACAATTGTTTGTATTGAGCCTTAGGCCTACTGTATTGTGCCCATTCTGCAATCTGTTAATAAAGTTTTCAATCAATCAATCAAAACTCGCATAGTGTTTCAACAAGTCGAGACTCATGCATGCTCGTTTCAACAAGTCGAGACTCATGTATGCGTGTTTCAACAATGAGGAGTCACTCAGTGAAGCGGCATTGCCTTGTATCGGGCCGACTCTCTGGGTTCCGGCAAAAAAAAACGGAGACAACGTTTGAAACGCCCAAATCCACTGTGTCAAACATGAATTACTGTGAACCTCTTAACTCATTGCCCGCCACGCTGTTTTCCTATCTCTACTCAATGGCGCCAGCGTTATTGACCATTTTAGCAATGTTTGCATCGTGTGTTCTGTATTATAGCTATGGAGACAATAGTATGGCTCATTTGACAGGCATTGTTTATAGTCCAACACTGACTAACCAGTTCATTTCTACATACTTAGTTTGTGCGCTATTCCATGCTAAACATCGCCCCTTTCCAAAATAATCCAATTTTTTCCTAGATTGCGTGTGCAGCATGAGTGTGTGCTTGCTCATGTTAAAGTAGCTGTTAGTGTGTGAGCGTGTACAGTGTGTGTGTCGTGTGTCTGCTCATGTGTGCTTGTGTGTGGAGAGTTCAGTGTTCAAGGCTCTGATGGCCTGGGGGAAGAAGCTGAGCCGAAGTCTCTCTGTCCTCTGATTGGCCAGGTCATTTCTGGTCATGTGACATGCACGCCCAATCGTGGGACCGCAAGTTTCTACACTGGTTAAGCTTAGGCACTCGTTCAAAGTTGGTTAAGGTTAGAGTTTGTCTTAGAGCATGGCGATAGAACGCCTGCCCTGATTCCGACGGTTAAGCTTAGGCACTCTTTCGAAGTTGGTTAAGGTTAGAGTTTGTCTTAGAGCATGGCGATAGAACGCCAGGTAGTTTGCAGGCTGTTAGACCCGGAAATAGGCGCAGAACTTGCTGTCCCACGATTGGCGCACATGTCACATGACCTGGCCAATCACAGCGCAAAACTAGAACGCGGAAACGCAGTTCCGTCGTAGAAGACATACACGCTGCCAGTTCACATCAAGGTGAGGCCTGCACAGGGGCGTATGTTTGATCTGAGCTTTGGTAGGGACACTTGAAATTCGTTTTTGCACACATTTTAAAGATGTTTTGAGCTGTCCTGATGGTACAGATGGTTTCATTATTAATTAACTTCCTGAATTGGCCTACGTGTGCACTTGCTGCATACACAAGAAGAACAATTTCAGAGATTAGTGCCTATGACTTTTCTATATGGTCACTGACACATTAGGATGTCAGCTTTTACAACACGTTGAATGTGCTTATGAGATGGTCAGGCAAGAATAAAAAGTAAAACAGATAAAAAAAATGCTCTGTTTTCCATAACCGCAATGTCGTGAATTATAAATACTATAACTACAGTTTTCACTCTGCAGTATGTCTGGTCGGGACAGTTTGTGCTTCTGTGGCTTCGTCCCTAGATATATATTGAAACTATAACTATGGGTCTGTCTGCAGAGACAAGTCGCATTTCTTTCCTCTTTCCCTAGGCCTTCAAGGCCGTTCCTATCGCCGCCTCTACTGCTCCATGGAGCCCGACGCTGCTATGCTCTGCTTCGTGCCGGTGGCCGGACTATACTCAAATCAACTCTAAATGGATCTAATCAGTGGATTGCATATTTTCTTCAAGAAGCAGACTAAGGCTAACCCTCTCTGCCTATTGGGACATCATAATCAGGCTACCAACTTGAAGACGTGGTCATTTTTGGATTATCGAAGCTTTTGGACTGCAATAAGAAGATTTTGGATCTGTTTACCGCGCACAGGATCTACCAAAATGAACTGATAAGACACTTGGACACTTGGACTAATAATGCATTCAGTCATTTGGACGGAGTTGTTAAAACTCACTCCACTCAAATCAATAGAGTTATATTTCACTCTATTCAAATCAAATTTAAAGTGACGTGGCTGGGATAAATGGGCCAGTCAGTCAGCCAAAACAAATTCCTGGACCAATGTCGAAACAGGGAGCTGCTGGAGTCGAAGGCCCTCTGGGAGATAAGAGTGGCGAGCGGCTTCCCCACCCGCAATCCCTACCTCCCCCACCCAGGACTTGGCTTGTGCACTCCCCCCCCCCCCCCCCCCCTTCATCTGCATTGGCGCTGCACTGTCGGCTGCCTCGTGTGAGGGATCACTCCCCCCCCCCCCCCCTACAGCCCTGTAACAACCCCAACCCACTCCCCCCTCCTTCCGTAAATGGCGCTGCCTATGACGGCTGCCAGTCTGTTTGCGGTGGTGAATATGCATATGTTTGTCTCAAGGCTCTGTACCATTATTACTATCTAAAATGTAATAATTGTGGAATATTACTGTAATGAGCTGTATGTGTATGATCCAAGCGTCCTATGATCCTCATAGGAGCATAACAGAAAAAAGCATTCCATGTGAAGGTATTCTGTATCTTTGCATGTCAACTAATAAAGAAACTTGAAACTTGAACTTGAACTTGAACACAAATCACAGCTTCAGTTATTGCTCTTTTTCAAGAACCGTAAAACAAAGAAATATGGAGTTCAGGTTTTCAGGAATTAGAAGTGAAATGATGTCATTGTGTAGAGTGGGTGGGTGGTGGTTTTGACACTGAGTGTTTTAATGCTTACAGTTTTCTTCTTTTTAATTGAGTTGTCAGTCTGTTTTTGCTGACCCAACAGGCCCAGCCTAGAGAGGAGAGAAGGTGCCGAGCTGAGTTCTTATTTTGTATGAGGTCCATGTTGACTCAATCTCAGCAAGGAAACAGTGTGTGTGCGTGTGTGTGTGTGTGTGGAGGGCAACGCTTTCACCACCATTACAGGGTTAACCCTTTCATTACCACATTACAGAATGTTAACCTTCTGTAGTGTGGTAATGAACAGGGTAACCTTATATAATGTGGTAATGAAAGGTAAACTGTGTAGCATTCCTGGTTTCCTTTCCCTCATAGACTTCAATTAATTCTGAATTTTTTCTCGTCCTGTTTTTGCTCGTGACATTTCACCTAGATCCCTGATTGGTACATCCCCACGTGGGGTATCATTGGAAAGCTACAGCCCTGTCCAATAATTTTCGAGATCGCCAAATGATTGACGGAGATAGAGGCTCGAGAGTCGGGAGTGGTATTTGCGCAATACTGTGTACTTCGGCGCACGCCTCACATATCGGCATGTAACTCGAGAACCGCTGAACGGATTTTGTCACCTGAAATGGCTATCGACAGGCAACAAATAGGCCTTTTTGTATTAAAATATATGCACATCCGAGCCACTAGAGGTCGCCAAATTGCCGTTGGGAAAATCTTCCTCACATGTGGGCCGTTGCATGTTAAGAGAAGGGTTCACTGCCACACTAAAGATGGTTACCCCTTTCACTACCACACTACAGAGGGTTAACAGAGCGCTAAAGCAAATCAGAGGTCTGGGTAAATGAGTGGAGTTGAATGGATTCCTTACAGATTCTTCCTCAATGCCACAAGTTCATAATCATGGTATGATATAGTTGTGTTAACATTACCTCTGTATGTACTCTCTCTGTACCTCTGTAATCCCTCTTGGTTGTCCCAAACAATAGCTTAACTCACACCTAAGAGAGAGCCAAGGGGCTCCACCCTTTCTACACTTAAACTCATTATCTCCTTCTCTTCCTCAGGGTCTCCCAGTTGGCCACGATGAGAGTGCTCCCCTTCGCCAAAGCTCATTCAACCTACATGTACTTTGTACTACTTGTTTTTCCCTATTAAACATATATTCATCATGAAGATCCGTCTTCGATATAATTGATTGAGTCCGGTCCCACCACAATGGCATCAAATAAAGTAAAATAATCACAGATACTACCTTTCATAATTAGCAAGCAGACGTTATCAATGTTGTGACAGAGAGATACAGCCCAGTGTTGTAGTCAAGTCACAACATTTCAAGTCTGAGTCGAGTCTCAAGTCCCCAGTGTTCGAGTCCGAGTCCAAGTCTGAGTCACCAAAGAGGAGCCCGAGTCAAGTTCGAGTCGGGTCCCCATTGCCCTAGTCCGAGTCCAAGTCATGATCAAGGTTGAGTCCACTCCACTCTGGCAGTCAAAGAGCTGACATACAAATAAAAAAGGTCTACATTAAACATAAATGACACAGCGGTCATCATTTCAAAGGGAGTTTATTTACTTTGTTAAATAATGTAGGGTATTAATATAGCCATCAATATCTTATGCCAAATGATTAGGGCTTATTACAAAAAATGTATAAGTGTATTTATCAATTAACAAGTCCAAGTCTGAGTCTGCACCTTCCGAGTCCGAATGCAGTCAATGCTCAAATCACGAATCCTGGACTCGAGTACTACAACACTGGCACTCCCTATCTACACAATACAGCTAAAGTGTTCTTTCCAGGGCGGCCGGGTAGCGCAGCGGACTAAGAGTCTGTCTACCACCGCAGAGACAGTGGGATCGAATCCAGCTGCGGTACCTCCGGCTTGGTCGGCCGTCCATACTGACACAATTGGCAGTGTTAGAGGGTGGGGAAGCCGGTGGGGTGGGTCCTGGTCGTTGTAAACAGCGACTCCTACAGTTCGGTCGGGGAGCCTGCTCAACGAGGGAAGGATCTGGGGGAGGTAGTGTGACCTTCCACACGTTACACTCTCCCAGTGAGAGTCCGCGCTGCCAGGTAAAAAGAAGCGGTGGGCTGGCTACACATGTGTCGGAGGAAGCATGTGATACTCTTCGCCCTCCCAGACCGACGGTAGGGGGTAGAGAGCGCAACGACCAGGAAGGGGATTGGGAATTGGCATAACGACTAACATTGGGATGGGAGAAAAACGGAAAAAGGAGGGGAAAAAAGACAATACAAAAAAAAAAGTGTTCATTCCATTGCTCCCTCGCCAGAGGCAAATTCAGAAAACTCCACCTGTTTTTTACCCAGAAGACACTGTATCTTCCTCATTTGAGATTCAGTGGTGGTTGGAAGACTGCATCTTTCCCATTACTGCTATTAGAATCTGTAACCTCATTATGGAATAAGTCAAGAGTCTCTTGGTAGCGGTAGGCTATACACATGAGAACAGTCAATCATCGACCCTACACATGTTGTAGAAGAGCATCCGACTCACATGACGTCAGGCCGCGAGTTACAGATTCCTTCAGAAGTGCGCTCGGTGCGTCTCTGTGGACTAACGAAGTCATTCTCACTTACTGTCATGTGTCATGTGAGCTACAGAAGCATTGCAGATCAGGTCACCAGCGACATCACATCTCTGCAACATCCGGTCATTTAGTGTTAGCAAAAAACGGAATAGTTAAGTTAAAATCCCTAAAACATAAAATCCTTTGTTGAAACACAGTTTTCACGTTAAACCCACATGCAGTATCAAGGACACAATGACTGGTAAAGGGTAAAGGAAAATACCGCCCATTTAAACAGAAAAAACAGCCACTTGTCCTAATGTAGTGAACATGTGAGAGGTATATCGGACCCATCTTTAAGAGACTCTAGCTGGCAATGAGAGATGTTTCTTTAGCACAGAAATTGAGGTAAACATATGACATCCTCTTCGAAGTTGTGTTCTGAACATTTTGACAGATCCTGATTTTGTAGATCCGAAACAAGTTTCTTTGAGACCTGCACTCAGTGCCTGTGTAAAAGTAAGGAGTAAGTACAAGCCAACCCTTGGTAAGTTATAATGTAAATGTATTCATCTCACATAGTTTTACAATAAATGGTAATGCATTTAGCTTACATTTTTGTGTGTAACTGAATGAAAAACGTATGATCATTATCTCATCCACTCTCTGTAGCCTAACAGACACACACGCATCATTGTGTTGTGTTGCGAGTGACACAAAAGACACTTACACTTAGATTCTACACTGTATTTGAGTAGCCAGAGCGTGCCGATCTGTACAAATCCACTTGGAATCGCATGTCAAACCACCATCAAATGGGGTTTGGATCAGGTTTGTAAAAATCACATTTCATGTGTTTTTTTGCTGTCCAGATTTAATGATCTGGATATAATCTGGATATGCCAAAAAACAAATGTGGGCTGGCATGTCTGAACATAGCCTACCTGACAACAGACCTTAGCAACAGACGACAGCGTGGAAGCTACACTTATTATCAGCCCCTCATTATCTGTACTAGACACACACACCTTACAGTCGTCACATTCCACTAGTCAGCTTGACCTATCTACCTGACAACATACCTTAGCAACAGGCCACAGTGTGGATGCAAAACATTATCAGCACCTCACTTATACAGTATGTACTACACAAAAACACATGCACGCAGGCACGCACACGCACACTCACACACACACACACACACACACACACACACACACACACACACACACACACACACACACACACACACACACACACACACACACACACACACACACACACACACACACACACACACACACACACACACTGTTGTCTCCACATTCCACTAGAGTCGGCCACACTTTCACAATTACAGCTGGAATTGTCTAGTTATATATCTATAGGACTGTTCTGTATATACCGACAGCATACACAGCCGGTTAGAAGATGACCATCCCAGAGGGCGTTCACTGAGGTCCCTCTGAGGTGCATCCATGCTTTATTCACTAGTGCTACTGTTTTGTTAAATTTTAATTTGATTTAATTGATTGAATGTTCTAACATTTTTGTGTGGTTTCTTTTTTGTAGTATAGATGACATTGGTCCTCATTCTCGAAAAATTTACCATTGTACATATCTTGATAAAAAAATTTACTTCCAGGCTGTTAGCGACCCTCTCCAGGCTGTTAGCGACCCTCTCCAGGCTGTTAGCGACCCTATCCTGGCTGTTAGCGACCCTCTCCAGGCTGTTAGCGACCCTCTCCTGGCTGTTAGCGACCCTCTCCAGGCTGTTGCGACCCTCTCATGGCTGTTAGCGACCCTCTCCTGGCTGTTAGCGACCCTCTCCTGGCTGTTAGCGACCCTCTCCTGGCTGTTAGCGACCCTCTCCAGACTGTTAGCGACCCTCTCCTGGCTGTTAGCGACCCTCTCCTGGCTGTTAGCGACCCTCTCCTGGCTGTTAGCGACCCTCTCCTGGCTGTTAGCGACCCAGACTGTTAGCGACCCTCTCCTGGCTGTTAGCGACCCTCTCATGGCTGTTAGCGACCCTCTCCTGGCTGTTAGCAGGGCCGTAGCCAGGGTTTAGAAATTAGGGAGGTCCATTTATTTTTTTGGCCCAGACCGGCCCACTATAATCGGTCGGACACCACCCACCAGTACACCATCCTTACGGTCCCCTTAAATATGCGTACCTACTGTACTATTCCCCCCCCCAACCCATTACAAAGCTGGGTAGTAAGTGCCATGGACAAGTGGACCAGTGTACTCACTCGCTCTTGGCTGAATCTTGTTTTGGGTGGTGATGTAAAAACACCTGCATCATAGCAGGCTCAGGATGGGCAACGTAGTCTATAGCCTGTTCATCCCTGTCTCTCTCCTCCACAACCTGGCTTGACTAGACATAAGGAGAGAGATGATTACAATTAACTGGTACATTCAGGTCCAGAATTGTTGGAATCCCCTGACAAAGATGTGCAAAAAGCTGTACAATTTAAACAATACCATACTGGTAATGAGAAAATAGTTGTTTATTCAATGAATGCATGGAGCAGTTCCATCTTATTTCATTTGATACTAACTACTCAGTTCATACAGATTTCAAGTATTCAAATATCAATGATGAATATTGCATAAGGTTTACACAGTTAATAGATCACCTTCTTGTTTTATATTCATCTTATATGGCAATTAAATCAATGGTGTGTTTGTTTGGGGAGTTTGACCTATGTGCCTACCACGTGAAGGTGCATGATCAATGGACAGCACAAAAACAATTTGTGTAGGTGGAGACTAGAGCTACCACAGATAGTAATAAGTTATTAAGAGTAAGTAATCCATACCATATATATCCTAATAGTTACCTTATTACCATACTTGGCTGAAAACAAACTTTGCTGCCTGTTGTGAATGTGTTTTTCCCTGTAGGCTAATACATAAGTAGGCATACATTTTTGCAGTTGAGGAAAAATTTGCAGTTGAGTAGGCTATAATGTGCTGTGTTTTTATGTCTTCCATCGAGGACCACCTTGGAAATAAGTGTTAATGCTTGTTAATGAATGCTTTTAGGTGATATCCTCAGGAATACAAATTGGTCAAGATCATTTGTTTTTATGATGTGTTTTTAATTTCCAAATAAATCTAATCAAATAAAAAAGCAGTTTTTGCAGTTGAGCTACTGGTGTTGTATATTATACAGCCTTTTCATGCATCTTTATCAAGGGAACCCTTATCCTAATGATTTAAAAAATAATATTATGATGATACGATATGGACCTAGTAGTTGGGTCATCTGTGGCACTTCGTTTCTCAATGGATTTTTTAAAAAGGCGGGGGAAATTTGTGAGAGACCAAAATCCAAAATGGCTGCCGTGGAAATTAACTTTTTAATGGTTTTGTAGTAAATTCCCACAGAACCCTACAATAATCGGAGGTTATTGTAGTACAGTACAAATGAGATTGCTTATCTGGAAGGAGGAGAAAGGGATCATATTGATAGAATTGTTGATCTCTTCATCTGACTTAAAGCAGATGAAGAATTAAACGTGTAGCCAGACAAAACCATGAACTATAGTCCAATTCAACATTTATTTGATCAGAGCCAGAGGCCAAGGTGAATAAGACAAAAGATGATCAGAAAACATTAACAGGGCTGTCTGTGTACAGAAATCACAATCAGGTTTGCATTCTCAAACCTCAATATGTACATAAACAGTCACTTGGTAACATAATTTGAACATACATTGACCATACTGCACACATTATACATGAGTAAATCTGGTTTCAGATATTAAGGATTACACTAAACTTAAACAACAAATGGTGTTTCCCATGTATTTACTCACATAAAATGCAAACAGCACAGCATCAGTCAGTCTCTCGGTGGTGGAGCGGTGGAGCCGCAGACCCCTGGGGTTGGTTTTGGTCTGGGCTCCCGAACTACCATTTTGTGTCCTCTTATATACTATAATTTCTAGCCAATAATAGTACATTTAACATAATACAGTTGGTCCAATCAGGCGTCTTCTGTGGCGATCTCCTGGGGGGGCTGGCAGCCCCCACCTCTGGGTTTCTCTGTGGGGGGGCCGGCTGCCCCCACCTCCTTGATCTCCTGTGTGTTCCTGTTGGGTCTTGTCTCACGGGTGGGGGCTGGCATGATGTCATCTGGTGGGGTGGTGTGAATACTCTTTGACCCTTTGGGCCATATTACCATACAGTACTAACCATGATTACATAGTGGGGGTGGAGAATGGCTCTCTGTTACCCCTGTTTCATCCATATTTAGCACTGAAAACCCACTCTGCTAGTTGACAGAGTAGCTGTGATGACTTCTTTAACAAGAGTGTATCACCCTTCAAACCTTATTTCTAATATTATGGTTTACTCTTTTGATTAATAGATCCATGACTCTTCAGCATGTAATCAGCATCTACATACAATCAGTTTGAGTGAGGGCTTTGTGACCTGTAACTATTCCCCTACATACCATTTGGGTAAGCAGCCTTCTCATGAGAGGGGGTTGGTGTGGAATGTCTGTCTCTCCTACATTATGACTCTCTAATTATTCACACATATTATTTATGAAATTCAACGTCAATATTTACCACAGTTTGACCTACAATGATGCCCAATACATGGTACCAGCCCCCTCTCAGTCATGTACCAGCCCCTCTCAGTCATGTACCAGCCAGCCCCTCTCAGTCATGTACCAGCCCTCTCTCAGTCATGTATACCAGCCCCCTCTGTCATCTACCAGCCCCCTCTCAGTCATGTACCACAGCCCCATCTGAGTCATGTACCAGCCCCCTCTCAGTCATGTACCAGCCCCCTCTCAGTCATGTACCAGCCCCCTCTCAGTCATGTACCAGCCCCCTCTCAGTCATGTACCAGCCCCCTCTCAGTCATGTACCAGCCCCATCTCAGTCATGTACCATAGCCCCATCTCAGTCATGTACCACAGCCCCCTCTCAGTCATGTATACCAGCCCCCCTCTCAGTCATGTATACCAGCCCCCTCTCAGTCATGTACCAGCCCTCTCTCAGTCATGTACCAGCCCCCTCTCAGTCATGTACCAGCCAGCCCCCGCTCAGTCATGTACCACAGCCCCCTCTCAGTCATATACCACAGCCCCCTCTCAGTCATGTACCACAGCCCCCTCTCAGTCATGTACCAGCCCCTCTCAGTCATGTACCAGCCCCCTCTCAGTCATGTACCACAGCCCCCTCTCAGTCATGTACCAGCCCCATCTCAGTCATGTACCAGCCCCCCTCTCAGTCATGTACCAGCCCCCCTCTCAGTCATATACCTGCACGACTGGCGGGGGGGGTGCTTAGTAAGAGATGTGATTGGGCCAGCCCAGTGTCAGTCAGTACCAATGGGCCGATGTATCAGCCTAGTAGTGGGCCGGTCGTTGACCAAAAAAAAAAAAAAAAAAAATTATAATTTCTTTTATAAAAAAAAAAAAGTATATACTTTTTTTTTTTTTTTTTTTTTAATAGTTACAAATAGTTACCGAGGTCCGGACCTCGGTGACCTCATAGCTGGCTACGGCCATGGCTGTTAGTGACCCTCTCCAGGCTGGTAGCGACCCTCTCCTGGCTGTTAGTGACCCTCTCCTGGCTGTTAGTGACCCTCTAGTCTACAGGCTGTTAGCGACCCTCTCCTGGCTGTTACCGACCCTCTCCAGGCTGTTAGCGACCCTCTCCAGGCTGTTAGCGACCCTCTCCTGGCTGTTAGCGACCCTCTCCAGGCTGTTAGCGACCCTCTCCAGGCTGTTAGTGACCCTCTCCTGGCTGTTAGCGACCCTCTCTACAGGCTGTTAGCGACCCTCTCCTGGCTGTTAGCGACCCTCTCCTGGCTGTTACCGACCCTCTCCAGGCTGTTAGCGACCCTCTCCAGGCTGTTAGCGACCCTCTCCAGGCTGTTAGCGACCCTCTCCTGGCTGTTAGCGACCCTCTCCAGGCTGTCCAGCATCGCCTGGACCATGTTTCCATGGGCACGCCTGGCACCACTGGTGCAACAGTGTACTTGTGCTGTATGTTGACAATACATTTTAATCTAATCAAATTAGCTGACCCCCATCCACCAGCGCTACTGGTAGCTACTACCAAAATCCAAAATGGCTGCCGTGGAAATTAACTTTTTAATGGTTTTGTAGTAAATTCCCACAGAACCCTACAATAATCGGAGGTTATTGTAGTACAGTACAAATGAGATTGCTTATCTGGAAGGAGGAGAAAGGGATCATATTGATAGAATTGTTGATCTCTTCATCTGACTTAAAGCAGATGAAGAATTAAACGTGTAGCCAGACAAAACCATGAACTATAGTCCAATTCAACATTTATTTGATCAGAGCCAGAGGCCAAGGTGAATAAGACAAAAGATGATCAGAAAACATTAACAGGGCTGTCTGTGTACAGAAATCACAATCAGGTTTGCATTCTCAAACCTCAATATGTACATAAACAGTCACTTGGTAACATAATTTGAACATACATTGACCATACTGCACACATTATACATGAGTAAATCTGGTTTCAGATATTAAGGATTACACTAAACTTAAACAACAAATGGTGTTTCCCATGTATTTACTCACATAAAATGCAAACAGCACAGCATCAGTCAGTCTCTCGGTGGTGGAGCGGTGGAGCCGCAGACCCCTGGGGTTGGTTTTGGTCTGGGCTCCCGAACTACCATTTTGTGTCCTCTTATATACTATAATTTCTAGCCAATAATAGTACATTTAACATAATACAGTTGGTCCAATCAGGCGTCTTCTGTGGCGATCTCCTGGGGGGGCTGGCAGCCCCCACCTCTGGGTTTCTCTGTGGGGGGGCCGGCTGCCCCCACCTCCTTGATCTCCTGTGTGTTCCTGTTGGGTCTTGTCTCACGGGTGGGGGCTGGCATGATGTCATCTGGTGGGGTGGTGTGAATACTCTTTGACCCTTTGGGCCATATTACCATACAGTACTAACCATGATTACATAGTGGGGGTGGAGAATGGCTCTCTGTTACCCCTGTTTCATCCATATTTAGCACTGAAAACCCACTCTGCTAGTTGACAGAGTAGCTGTGATGACTTCTTTAACAAGAGTGTATCACCCTTCAAACCTTATTTCTAATATTATGGTTTACTCTTTTGATTAATAGATCCATGACTCTTCAGCATGTAATCAGCATCTACATACAATCAGTTTGAGTGAGGGCTTTGTGACCTGTAACTATTCCCCTACATACCATTTGGGTAAGCAGCCTTCTCATGAAAGGGGGTTGGTGTGGAATGTCTGTCTCTCCTACATTATGACTCTCTAATTATTCACACATATTATTTATGAAATTCAACGTCAATATTTACCACAGTTTGACCTACAATGATGCCCAATACATGGTACCAGCCCCCTCTCAGTCATGTACCAGCCCCTCTCAGTCATGTACCAGCCAGCCCCTCTCAGTCATGTACCAGCCCTCTCTCAGTCATGTATACCAGCCCCCTCTGTCATCTACCAGCCCCCTCTCAGTCATGTACCACAGCCCCATCTGAGTCATGTACCAGCCCCCTCTCAGTCATGTACCAGCCCCCTCTCAGTCATGTACCAGCCCCCTCTCAGTCATGTACCAGCCCCCTCTCAGTCATGTACCAGCCCCCTCTCAGTCATGTACCAGCCCCATCTCAGTCATGTACCATAGCCCCATCTCAGTCATGTACCACAGCCCCCTCTCAGTCATGTATACCAGCCCCCCTCTCAGTCATGTATACCAGCCCCCTCTCAGTCATGTACCAGCCCTCTCTCAGTCATGTACCAGCCCCCTCTCAGTCATGTACCAGCCAGCCCCCGCTCAGTCATGTACCACAGCCCCCTCTCAGTCATATACCACAGCCCCCTCTCAGTCATGTACCACAGCCCCCTCTCAGTCATGTACCAGCCCCTCTCAGTCATGTACCAGCCCCCTCTCAGTCATGTACCACAGCCCCCTCTCAGTCATGTACCAGCCCCATCTCAGTCATGTACCAGCCCCCCTCTCAGTCATGTACCAGCCCCCCTCTCAGTCATATACCTGCACGACTGGCGGGGGGGGTGCTTAGTAAGAGATGTGATTGGGCCAGCCCAGTGTCAGTCAGTACCAATGGGCCGATGTATCAGCCTAGTAGTGGGCCGGTCGTTGACCAAAAAAAAAAAAAAAAAAAATTATAATTTCTTTTATAAAAAAAAAAAAGTATATACTTTTTTTTTTTTTTTTTTTTTAATAGTTACAAATAGTTACCGAGGTCCGGACCTCGGTGACCTCATAGCTGGCTACGGCCATGGCTGTTAGTGACCCTCTCCAGGCTGGTAGCGACCCTCTCCTGGCTGTTAGTGACCCTCTCCTGGCTGTTAGTGACCCTCTAGTCTACAGGCTGTTAGCGACCCTCTCCTGGCTGTTACCGACCCTCTCCAGGCTGTTAGCGACCCTCTCCAGGCTGTTAGCGACCCTCTCCTGGCTGTTAGCGACCCTCTCCAGGCTGTTAGCGACCCTCTCCAGGCTGTTAGTGACCCTCTCCTGGCTGTTAGCGACCCTCTCTACAGGCTGTTAGCGACCCTCTCCTGGCTGTTAGCGACCCTCTCCTGGCTGTTACCGACCCTCTCCAGGCTGTTAGCGACCCTCTCCAGGCTGTTAGCGACCCTCTCCAGGCTGTTAGCGACCCTCTCCTGGCTGTTAGCGACCCTCTCCAGGCTGTCCAGCATCGCCTGGACCATGTTTCCATGGGCACGCCTGGCACCACTGGTGCAACAGTGTACTTGTGCTGTATGTTGACAATACATTTTAATCTAATCAAATTAGCTGACCCCCATCCACCAGCGCTACTGGTAGCTACACGGTCCAGGCGATGCTGGACAGCCAGGAGAGGGTCGCTAACAGCCAGGAGAGGGTTGCTAACAGCCAGGAGAGGGTCGCTACCAGCCAGGAGAGGGCTGTGTGGTGATGGAAGCGCTTGTTGGAATGTTTCTTAACTGGCTCTTACAATACAATACAATAAGCAATGTAAAAAAAATATACAAATAAAACCAACAATAAATAATATCACGGAGAACAAGATGGTATATGGAATATTAATACTATAGGCCACTATAGCTACATCCACGCGATTGGGTTCAGTTCTTATTTATTTATTTATTTTCGGACATGGTTCGTTGAGTCATGACCAGTGATGCCACAGATTACTTGTAAAAGTAATCTGATTACTGATTACTGATTACTCCTTTAAAAAGTAATCCAAGTTACTTTACTGATTACTTGATTATCAGAGTAACTTAGTTACTTTGAAAGTAACTAGGTTACGAAGTCGTCGTCGTTCCCCCAACAGTTTTTTTTAAACGCTTTATTGAAAGTGCATAAATTGTTTTTAACTTGTTTCTCTGCACATAACGTAAATTGTTAAACTAGTGCTTCAGCTTCTGTACCATCAAGTATGGTAAAGCAACAGTCTATGATGCTCACAGCATTAGAGCAGCCAGCCAGTGGTTTTACAAAACCAGTGTATCACATCTAACAAATGCAGGCTGAACTATTCAATTATATCAACTGTAACTATTAAATTGTTTTTATAAATGTCTCTCTATAAACATACAATCAGTCTCTCTTTAACATGTAAATTAACTGTAAATCTGGCAAATAAGAGCTTTTGCTCTGCCACCATCAACCATCCTGTACCTAGTTGAAGCGTTGGCTAGTGTTGTGATTCCAGATGCTTTTGTTTTGTGGTGGAATTATCCGACGACGGAGCCCTGCTGTCACACGATTGGCGCATATGTCACATGACGTGCAGTGAAGACCCGCCCTACTCTGCCTCTGATTCGCAGACTGTGGATGGGGAATGTGATTGGACCAAAGCAGAGTCACTCACAGACAGAGGGTCCACTCATGCCGCGGGACACATTCTTGTATTTAACCCTTTCACTGCCACACCAAATCACTCCCAAATAAGAAAAACAGCTCAAAATGTATTTTTGACTGTCGAAAACGAAATAAAATACTGCATTCCGCCTGCATTATGAATTTATGATGAGATAGTAACGAAATAGTAACGCACAGCCACTTGGACAAGTAACTGCAATCAGATTACTGGCTTTTAAAGATTAACGCGTTAGATTACTATTTTCGGGGAAAAGTAATCAGATTACAATAACGCGTTACTTAGTAACGCGTTACTGTCATCACTGGTCATGACTATGTAAAAATGTGATTGTTAATGATACAAATATTGTCGTATTTATTATCATGATCATTATTGAATTCTGCGGATGTCTGTAGGATGGCAATCCCCAAGGACTTCTCCCACAGACAGCTGTTGAATACACAGGTGCACACTGGTCTGTCCGATTTACATCCGATTTGCGACCGCCTTTTCGAGTTTGTAAATCCTACAACAAATGTACAATACGAAGCCATTCGAGAATGCCGAATAAGTACGTAAATCGAGTTGCGAAGGAATTCCTTGATCACTTCCACGTATGTCCGTTCGAGAATGAGAACCTTTGTTGAGCTCATTAGTCATCATCTCCTTGTGATCATGCAGGTTTAAGTCTTGAACACATGGTTAAAAAGACATTTGAATGCAAGTATTCAATTTACTTGCATTCAAATGTAACTTGAACCTGGCGCTGCGGGTGGCTGCGACGAGGAAAGTAAATGGGAAAACATCGCTGCCCGTGTGGTTCGCGATGTGACTGAAAAGTTAAGTGCCCTGATGGACCTAAAGCTTACTGCCCTGACTGCAACACTGGAGGGCTTTAATAGCCGACTGTCAGACAATACCAAACGCATTACAGAGGCGGAATCCCGCATCTCAGCGGCCGAGGACAACTCATCAACAATAGAAAACAGACTGAAAAAGCTGGAAAAAACAGTGACGACTTTGCAACAGCGGGCGGAAGATGCCGACAATCAAAGCCGACGTGAAAGCGTTTGTATTATGGGTTTGAAAGAGGGGACAGAGGGCACACAACCTGTTAAATTCTTCGAGGCCTGGCTTCCAACTCTGCTTAATATCGATACAGAAAAAGGCAGTGTGAAGATTGACAGGTGTCGCAGGGCTGCAGGAAACATCCAGCCTGATAAAACCAGACCTGTGGTCATAAAATTTCAAACCATGCGAGATGCACAACGAATTATGACAGCAGCACGGGCGAAAGGCGTACTGAACTACGAGGGCAATAAACTTCTGATCAGACCAGACATCTCCTATCAGACCAGGATGGAAAGACGTAAATACAACACCGTGTGTGATCAGCTCATCAAAAAAGGGATACGATTTAAAATGCGCTTCCCTTCGAGACTAACCATTACACACAACGGCGAGGACCACTCTTTCAAGACCCCACAAGAAGCGGAAGACTTTCTGAAAGAAGGGGATTAAAGGTACTGCCCACCCAACACATATCGGACTGATGGAATGCGCTCATGCAGAACGGACTGAGATATCTCTCTCTCTCTCTCTCTCTCTCTCTCTCTCTCTCTCTCTCTCTCTCTCTCGTTTTGTTGCTTGTTTTTTTTTTTTTTTTTTTTTTTTTTTTCCCCATTTTTTTTACTGGCTCACTTCACATTATACTGGTATAGGTTATTAATTATTATGTATTAAAAGACTAGTTTTTATGATTGAAATGTCCAGCTTTGATTTCAGACACAAATATTGGGGCTCCCCCCAACCCCCACAATGAGTTGGAATGGAGTAGTCCGGATAAAACTATGGCAAGCATATCTATAACCTATGGAGTGCTACAGTAGTTCATGGTTAGGATGATATTTTTTTTATAGTCACCGTAATCTCCCGTGCTCTCCCCACATTTCTTCTTTTTTTTTTTTTTTTTTTTTTAATTTAATTTGTATCACTTTATCTGATATGGGCTATACAGTTTCATGATATGCTTTAGTCACGTGATTTATGGTTTAAATACTCTTAACTCCTTCAGATATCAAACAATGGATTCAAAATCATGATTATAGATCAGTGGTACAACTATCTTTGTCTTATTATTATTATTATTATTATTATTATTATTATTATTATTATTATTATTATTATTATTATTATTATTATTATTATTATTATTATTATTTTTTTTTTTTTTTTTATTATTATTATTATTATTATTATTATTATTATTATTATTTATTACACCGTATTCATGCAATTCAGACAAACAAACAGACCAATGTAACTCCAATTTGAATATATACACAAAAAAATATGATTCATTCCCATAGTTTATTATTATTATTATTATTATTATTATTATTATTATTATTATTATTATTTTTCTCCTGATTGCAATTTTTCCTTTAAATCCATAAGGGCCACAATATGTGGACAAAAATAATGGTAGTAATAGGTGGGGGGGATTAAACAGAAGAAAATGGTCATACTATTTTTGGTCAAATTATCGGATGCGAGTAGCCTATATTATCTTTAAATATCTGATTGAAATTACACCTACAGACAAGGAGTGAAGCTCCAGTACTGTTGGGTTTTGTAACTATTTACTACCAATTGATACGGCGGTGTGGGGATGGGGGGGGGTGTGCGGAGAGGGGCCGATTTTATCACTCGATAGATTGGCCTTTTACTCTCCCGCGGCGGGACTCCTCTCAGCTTCACTGGAACGATGTTAATCATTTTAGCCCATCCATTAGGGATGGGCCGTATGTGTTTTATGTGTAACCCGTCTGTACAAGACGGCAGGGTTATTTTGTTTTATGTACTTCACCCCCTCCCCCCTCCGTTCACCTCCTCCTTATTCCAGCCATTTAGAGACCTGCCCACATTAGCCTCAATAGAAGCGTCAAAAAAAATATTGCATTACCAACAACCATACAACAACATGTATAGATTATGGCTAGTTTGAACATAATGATATGGAACACTGGTGGAATAAATAAACAACACAAACGAAAAAGCGTGCTCACACTGATGAAAAAAGAACAGGTGGACATAGCTCTGCTAAGCGAAACGCACATTTTAGAGAAAGACATAGATATGTTAGCGGACAACACATATCATAACATCAGTCACTCTTCCTTTGGAACGAGAACTCGGGGAGTAGCCATAGTCGTTAGACGGAAGTTGAATATTGAATTGAAGGGAGTATGGTCTGATGCAGATGGTCGGATAACTATAGCTAAGATTTTACATAAGAACAGAAAAATAGCGTTGGTAGCGGTATACGCCCCAAATTTATACGAAGTTAGTTTCTTCACTACACTTACCAGAGCAATGTTAGACCTTCCCGAATACTCATTTATAATCGGTGCGGATTTTAATGCCATTTGGAACCCAAGGATGGACAAATCAAACCCCTCCTTTTCCAATGAACAAAAAAATGCATCTAATGCATTAAAGGATTGGTCGAAGATTACAGGTGTAAATGACTTATGGCGTTCACTCAACCCCATGACCCGGAAGTACTCTTGTCGATCTGCGAGACATAATACATTATCCAGAATAGATTACGTTTTCACAACCCCGAGACTATTTGATAACTACGATGTGGAAATGATACCCAATGCATTGTCTGATCACTGTTATTTACTCTTAAAAGGAACATTTGGTATACTATCATCCCGAGCCCCAGAATGGCGATTTAACACGATGCTGCTTAATAACAAGGAATTCATTACACAAATCAAAGAAGCTCTTACGGTATTCCTACGGATAAATGTGAATTCGGTGCAGGACCCCAGAATATTATGGATGTCGACAAAGGGAATGATCAAGGATTTCACTGATAGCTTTTCCTCCCAAATACGCAAGAATCGATGCTCAAAACTGGCTGAACTGGAAACACTTTACTCAACGTTATTTAATTCTTTGCAATACAACAACTCGGTTCAACTGGAAAATCAAGTCAATATACTAAAAAAAGAGATTAACGCCATATACAGACAACAATCTGAATTGCAAATACGTAGCATAAGACAACAGCAGTACTCCCAAGGTTCCAAACCAAGTCACCTATTAGCTATGCGACTAAGAGTCAACGCAAAATTTGCAGATATAACTACCATTAGAGCACAACAAGGACTTGTTACAGAACCCAAAGAAATAAACACGACATTCAAAGAATTCTACTCCAACTTATACAAATCAGAAACGACCTTCGATCAAAACAAGATGGAGACATATCTTAATCAAATTAACCTCCCTAAACTTTCAGAGGATGACGCTAAACAGTTAGAAACACCGATCACACTAGATGAACTTAGGGAGGCCATATCTGAAATGCAAAGTGGAAGGGCCCCTGGAAGAGACGGTATCCCACCAGAAATGTACCTCTCTTGTTGGGACATAATTGGACCCTTATTACTAAATATGATTTTATACTCAGTCAAGGAGGGGAACTTCCATAAGAATGACAATATTGCACTCATAACAATCCTCCTCAAAAAAGACAAAGACCCCACCGAGTGCGGTAGTTACAGACCTTTAAGCCTCCTCGGAACCGATATCAAACTGTACTCTAAGGTATTAGCCATCAGACTACAAAAGCATATGACGTCTTTAATTCATCCGGACCAAACAGGCTTCATAAGAGGCCGCCTGATCACTGATAACATAAGATGATTACTACACGTACTAGATGCTAACAAGGAAGACAACACACCTAAGGCGATGCTGTCCCTGGATGCAATGAAAGCTTTTGACAGGTTGGAATGGTCGTATCTATGGGCAGTGTTAGAAAGGATGGGGTTAGGAAAAGGATTCATTGATATGATTAAAGTATTATACAAAGACCCATCGGCCATGATTACAACAGGTACAATAACCTCCGAAATCTTTCCAGTATCACGGTCTTCCAGACAGGGTTGCCCCCTTAGTCCCGGACTATTCGATCTATCATTAGAGCCTTTAGCACAATATATAAGACAATCCCAATCCATAGAACCAATCGTAATCAAGGGCACACAACACAAAATTAGTTTATATGCGGACGACGTAATACTGTTCATGCAAAACCCCAACACCGCATTGCCTCATATTCTCAAGTTGATTGAGGACTTTGGAGATTTATCGGGATTTAGGATAAATTGGCCGAAGTCGGCCTTCCTCCCACTTAACGCCCCTGCAAAAAGAAATATAACCCTCCCAGAAGAGATACCGATGGTAAAACACTTTAGATGTTTGGGAGTTGAAATATTCCCTACCATAAGCCAAACGGTGAAGCACAATTACATAAAAATCCAAAACAAAATCAAATACGACCTTGTCAGGTGGTCAAAACTTAAAAACTCAGTACAAGCACGAATATCAATAATTAAGATGGACGTCCTACCTAGAATCAACTTCTTCAGCTCAATGCTACCGTTACCCCCTCCAAAGGGTTACTGGAAAGAATTACACTCCTCCACATACAAATTTATATGGAATAACAAACCACCACGTATAAAAAGATCCACCGCACAGAGAAACAAAGCAGACGGTGGTATGGCATTTCCAGATTTCCACCACTATTTTAAGGCATACACTTTAAGACCACTGACAACATGGTTTGATCCCCAAGCATCAGTATCCTGGAGAAATTTAGAAGAAAATATAGTAGCTCCACATAGGCTGAAGGACATAGTGTACACCAAATAACAATTAAGCAATGCGAACGGAAATTTGGCCCCATAATCACTCATGCAATCCGGATATGGCGTGAAACACAAAAAAAAGACTCTATCCCACATACATGGCATAATCATACTCCCTTATTCAATAACAATGCACTCTTGATTGGAAAACAACCTATAAGATTCCCTAGATGGGAAAAGCAAGGCATACACACATTAGGAGACGTTTTCAACAAACAGGGTTTTTGTAGTTTTGATGAGATATGCAAAAAATTTAATCTCACCAAGTCCTCATATTATTTTTACGCACAGTTATTGGCATGTTTGAAGGCTCACGGTGTTCCATTAAGGATACCAATTGTACACCACAGATACCACAAATTCTTCTATGAAAGAGAGACATCGAGAGGTTTTGTTTCAGATTTTTATCATCAATTACTAACGGCCTCGTATGAAACCCTACATCTAGACTCAGTCTGGAGGAGGGATATACCAGACCTGGAGATAGACTTTGACTGGCAAGAAGCCTGGGCAAATGTACGCCTTGCATCAAGGAACCCGGACCATCAACAAATCAATCTTAACTATATTCACAGGACATACTTAACTCCTATAAGACTGAACAAAATGGGTCTTAAACAAGACTCCAAATGCTCCTTATGTACAAATGGGGATGAAGGGACATTTATGCACATGTACTGGGACTGCCCACCAGTTAAGATATTTTGGAAAGAAGTGACCCAGCAATTGTCAAATCTCTTAACTCTGGATATACCTGTACACCCCTCTGTATTACTGCTGAATGATGTCTTTGAGCATGCAGTACCTCCACAGCTAAAGAGATTGGTTTTATCCGGTATCACAGTGGCTAAAAAGCTGATAGCATCACGATGGTTTCAACCGGAAAAAATGTGCCGTAAGGTCTGGATTCTTACATATCTCGATGTGATTTATCAAGAAATATCAACAGCTAGAATTTTGGGTCTCAATGAATCCAAAATGGCAATGTGGTTAGAAGTGGTGGAGAGAATAAAAGCCAGCATATAATGGTAGTGTCTGGTTAGGAACAAATTATAATGGTTGGATTATCCAATGGGGGGTCCGGGAGAGGGGGGTACGAGCTGGAGCATATGTGTATTTGTATATCCTATTGTGTGTTGTCATGTTTGTTTATGTGTTTGTTTAAAAAATAATAAAAAAATAAAATACAAAAAAAGTATTCAATTTAGTATATAAAAGACATTTAATGTCAGACAACTATGGGGGTAGATTTCTATCAAAAATAAACAAACGCAAAAGTATAATCCACAATAGTAAAAACGATCCACACACACACACCTCAGAATCCACAATCGTAAAAACGATCCACACACACACCTCTCAATTTGTGTTTCATAAATCATAAAAACATGCTTGATTTGTTTAGATTTACATACGGAATTCTAAAAACAGCTTGATCTGGTTAGATTTACGTACGGAATTCTAAGGACACGCTTGATCAACTTGGAGTTACATATGGAATTTTGAGACAAATATTTCGCTGTTTTTCCCGTGGGGATTCGTGTGTGACGCTTCTTCTTCTTAGAGGTCTATCAAAAATAAACAAACGCAGAAGTAGAATCCACAATCGTAAAAACGATCCACACACACACACACACCTCTCAATCTGTGTTTCATAAGACGTTTGATCTGCTTAGATTTACGTACGGAATTCTAAAAACATGTTTGATCTGCTTGGAGTTACGGACAGAATTCTAAGGAGATACGCTTGATCTGCTTGGAGTTACGGACAGAATTTTGAGAGAAATATTTCACTGTTTTCCCCGTGTGGATTCGTGTCTGTGAAGCTTCTTCTTCTTCGGCACTACCGAACACGGCCCGAGGTGTCTCCGGCTCATGAGCGCTACCAGTGGCCAAAATCGCACATTATCTTTAGCCCTAGGCATCAACATTTCATTATGAAAATGAATGCTCAAAGTAAATATATATAGTACAGTTTTGAAGATAACAACTAGGGCTTTCAAATGATATAAAATATCTGTATGATTATCATGATTATTATTATTAATATCTTTCATATTTGATACAGAAATTATTACAAAAAAAATTGTCCGGCCACCACATTTCAACAAACTGCATTTTCAACCACTTTACTGACAAGCTAGCAGGAAACTTAGGGTATGGGATATAGACAATTATGTGGGCAATATAGAACAGCTGACAGATTAGAAATATAATTTATTGTTCAAAAGTTATGATAATTATAGTGATAGTAATAAAACAATTCCGTCTGAAAATGTACTTGAATGGGTTTATGATGAATATCTGTTTGTGGGTATGCTCAAAGTAATATATTATTCATATCTTTCATATTTGATACAGAAATTATTACAAAAATCTTGTCCGGCCACCACATTACAACAAACAACTGCATTTTCAACCACTTTACTGACAAGCTAGCAGGAAACTTAGAGGGTATGGGATATAGACAATTATGTGGGCAATATAGAACAGCTGACAGATTAGAAATATAATTGATTGTTCAAAAGTTATGATAATTATAGTGATAGTAATAAAACAATTCCGTCTGAAAATTAACTTGAATGGGTTTATGATGAATATCTGTTTGTGGGTATGCTCAAAGTAATATATTATATCTTTCATATTTGATACAGAAATTATTACAAAAATCTTGTCCGGCCACCACATTTCAACAAACAACTGCATTCTGAATTAATTTAGCCTTGTAGTTTCTAATCCCATCGTTTATTTGTATTGATTAAACATAAGTCAGTTACTGTACATGACACTGTATGTCAAATATGCTAAAGTAATTATCTTTAACTTATTGCTTATGGAGCATTGTTTCCCCATTTATCCCAGAGGAGTTGATGAACACTGCAGCTGTATTATGTAAGAAATACATGCAGTATATAATAATTGTATATAATAATTGTAAAGTGTTTTTTGATGTTTTTATTTTGTTTTACATTTACGTTATATTTCATCAAAGTGTTGTGTGTTACAGTGTAGGTTAGTTTATTAGGACAAGTGCATGACAGTAAGGTTAGTTAGGGTTAGGTTTTTTTTTTATTATTATATATATTTTTTTATTTCAGATAATGGTTGAAGAAGTGTGTCTTTAGTCGACGGCGAAAGATTGGACGGGTTTCGGCTGTCCTAACTGGGGTGGGTCGTAGTTCATTCCACCATTGTGGGGCAAGTTTTGGTGTAAATAAAAATAAACTGATCAATTCAAATCAGTTTTTTTACTTTTTTGGTATTACACACTGTTCTATTCAATTCAATTCAATAAAAAAAAACGTTATTAGTCCCGCAAGGGGCAATTTAAGGCATGATATCACAAACAGCTGCATTTCTATACATTCAAGACAAAACAGGACAAAACAGGGACAAGAGACATACTTAAAAGAGCATAAAAGACATGACACTGCCAGAATGGGATCCATAATTGTTGATCTGTCAGTCCAATAGATAAATAAATAAATAGATTTGGTCGGTATATAAAAAGTGCAGTTTCGTCAAAATATAAAAATCAAGGGGTCAAAGGGTGCACGTTTGTAAACTGACCTTTCCTACTGTGGCCATTCACCAATCGAATGGCCTCTGGTACAAACACAAATGTCCTTCTGTTTGTTTTGCAGGCAGGCTGTCTAAAGCGCAGCAGGTCAAAACACACATGAAGGACATGTGTGGGGTCATCAATTATTTTGTGTGCTTTCTTGAGCACTTGGGCATTGTAAAACTGCATTAGGGATCTTTGTGTACTGCCGATAATTTCTGAGCTAAGGTTGACAACACCTTGCAGTTTGTTCTTGTCTCTTTGACAGAGGGATGTGAACCAGCATACAAATGAAAAGGTTAAAATACTCTCAATAAAGGAAGAATAAAACATTGTCAGAATTCTCTGTTTTTTTTTTATATTTACAGCTCCGTTCGGCTATGCGAGCCTATGGAGTTCCATGGACCAAACCAACTCACCCCTTAGTTAAACTGCAGGTCTGTCCAAAGGTCAAGTTTCTATAATTTATAAAGATCTATCACAAAGATGTACTTCGTTATTAGTTATCCAATCGTGGAGCACAGAATTGGGATTAGAACACCATCAATCTATCAATTGGACCAGAGTTTGGGGAAATATTATTATGGCATCACGAAACCCATGTCATCAGCAGATTCATTTCAATGTTGTCCATAAAACATATTTAACCCCCCAGAAAGCTTATAGAATGAGACGTGCTATTTCACCTGTACACTTTGTTCTCTAAATACTACTGGTACTTTTACACATATGATGTGGGAATGCCCCACAGTCAAACGTTTCTGGGAACAGATAACTAATTATCTATCTAAAGTATTACAAACTTTAGCAGAAAAATCTTTTCCCCCATAACTTCACATGGATCCATGACAGTATGCCTTCCAGCCCTAATTAAGATGGTGACGAATGAGATCAGCATCTAACATTGAAATTTAAACTGTTTTAATGCCTGCAACGCCAAGCATGTGATCATTTGATACTGTTGCCAGTGAGTAAAGCAACCGTTTCAGACAGAACACACCATTCTTGGTTCATAATCAATACAATGCTGCCACCTTGTGGCTTGGTTTAGTCGTGGTGTAAATCTACTGTATGGAAACACTGGAATAGTGTCTAAAACTGCCTATCCACTGACTTCCATAGTAAAGTTTTACAGGAAAAAAATCGCACCCATCTGTATTTTCACTTGGGGGGGGGGGGGGTGATGATTTACATTGTCTTGATACCCCAGGGACCGACTGTCTTGATACCCCAGGTATTATACTTACTGTCTGAGTTCTATTGGTAAGAAAACTGATAATCCATCTGATAAGTTGGTGATCCAGGTTAAAGTCATTTATAAGTTTTTCTACAAGTATGTGAGGCTGCATTGTATTGAAGGCTGACGAAAAGTCAACAAAGAGTAATCTTGCATTTCTAAGTGCTCATGTACAGAGTTCAAAATAAATAATTTGGCATCATCAACACCTCTCTCAGGTCTATATGCAAATTGCATGGGGTCAAGAGCTGATCTGGTTGCATCAACAATTTCAGATTTCACAATTTTCTCCAGACTTTTCATTACTAGTGATGTCAGGGCTATAGGCTGCAGGTCGTTGAGGATTTTGGGTCTGCTGATCTTTGGAATTGGAATGATGATAGAATTCTTCCAGAGATCAGGAACCACTGCTGAGTCGAAGCAGAGCTGGAAAAGTCTTTGAAACACTTGACTCAGTTGATCAGCACAGTGTTTCAGTGTCCTTCCACATATTCCATCTGGCCCTTTAGCTTTGTTTAGCTTAATCTCTTTAAAATGTTTAGACTGCGTGGAGACTTCTGTCCAGGTGAGAGTGAATCTGATAGCTTCTTAAGTTCAGCACTAAAATCCTGAGAGTCAAACCGACAGAAGAACTTATTTGCCTCGTCTGGCAGGGAGTCATGGCTACTATTTCCTATTTGTATATTTTTAGGGGCTGTATTGGTGTTCATCCCGGACATAATTTGTATTCCTTTCCAGGCTGAACGCATGTCCCCTTGATTATATTTATCTGCTATCTTATTCTTATAGTTTAGCCTTGCTTGTCTCACTGCTCGTTTGACCTCTTTATTAACATATTTCTTCTCCTCAGGTGTCCCACAGAAAAATATCCTTTTCTTTTTATTAAGAATGCTTTTCAGGTCCTTCGTTACCCAGGGTTTATTATTATGAAATATTTTTGTCTCTTTAGAGGGCATCACTGTGTCCACGCAGACATTTATGTATGATGATATTACATCTACATTATCATTTATGTCTGAGCCTGGCTCGACAAGAGCATCCCAATCAGTACATTCAAATGAGCCTCTAAGGGCCTCAATGTTGTTTTCTGACGAGACCTTGGATGTCTTTATGGTTGGTTTTTCTCTTTTAATGACTGGTTGGTATGCAGGGGCCAGCAGAACTGCGTTGTGGTCCGTAAGTCCCAGGCACAGTAGCGGGAAGGATCTATTCGCTCTGGGAACCGAGCCGTAGCATTTATCCAGCACCTTGTTGAGTCGTGTAGGGCAATCAATATACTGGTGGTATGCAGGTAAGACACCATCCAGCTGACAGTGATTGAAGTCATAGGAGAAATTTAGGTGCATCTGTTGATATTTTGTCCATCTTGTTTACCAACTTCCAGTGCATTGTTCATGTTAGCACGGGGGTGGATGTACACTACTGCATACATGAGTTGCGGGAACTCTCTTGGTAATGCGGGCGAAGAGACACAGTCAGCATTTCTATGTCAGCTGTACATATTGTGTCCCATACAGTAACAGTCTTACACCACTTTTGGTTTATATATAAGCAGACACCTCCCCCTTTCTGCTTACCGGTGATGGTTTTATCTCTGTCGTATTGGTGTGCCAAAGCCTTCAATATACAGGTCCGAGTCAGAAACTCGATTGTCCAGCCACGTCTCCGTTAGGGCCAGGATGCACGCATACCTGTACTCTTGCTGATGGTAAACATTCGCCTGTAGCTCATCCAGTTTGTTGCGTAGTGAGCGTACATAAGCATTTATAATGACAGTAACTGCCAGATATTGAAAGTTGAAGTAATCCTGGAAAAGGAGGTAAGACCACTCACTATAGAACATTGTTTTGACAAAACACAAAGAAAATCCAGATGGAATTAGTATTTAGTTTTCCCACTAATCACTATAATGGTCATAACTTCTGTCACCTGTCCTATATTGCCCACACAATTGTCTATACAATAAGATAAGACATTCCTTTATTGATCCCCTTGGGAAAATCAATACAAAAAAGTGTTTTAACCAAAAAAGTTAAAAAAACGGATTTGAATTGATCAGTTTCTTTTTATTTACACCAAAACAAAATAAAAACGTCAAAAAACACTTTACAATTATTATATACAATTATTATATATATATATTATGTATTTCTTACATAATACAGCTGCAGTGTTCATCAACTCCTCTGGGATAAATGGGGAAACAATGCTCCATAAGCAATAAGTTAAAGATAATTACTTTAGCATATTTGACATACAGTGTCATGTACAGTAACTGACTTATGTTTAATCAATACAAATAAACGATGGGATTAGAAACTACAAGGCTAAATTAATTCAGAATGCAGTTGTTTGTTGAAATGTGGTGGCCGGACAAGATTTTTGTAATAATTTCTGTATCAAATATGAAAGATATAATATATTACTTTGAGCATACCCACAAACAGATATTCATCATAAACCCATTCAAGTTAATTTTCAGACGGAATTGTTTTATTACTATCACTATAATTATCATAACTTTTGAACAATCAATTATATTTCTAATCTGTCAGCTGTTCTATATTGCCCACATAATTGTCTATATCCCATACCCTCTAAGTTTCCTGCTAGCTTGTCAGTAAAGTGGTTGAAAATGCAGTTGTTTGTTGAAATGTGGTGGCCGGACAAGATTTTTGTAATAATTTATGTATCAAATATGAAAGATATGAATAATATATTACTTTGAGCATACCCACAAACAGATATTCATCATAAACCCATTCAAGTACATTTTCAGACGGAATTGTTTTATTACTATCACTATAATTATCATAACTTTTGAACAATAAATTATATTTCTAATCTGTCAGCTGTTCTATATTGCCCACATAATTGTCTATATCCCATACCCTAAGTTTCCTGCTAGCTTGTCAGTAAAGTGGTTGAAAATACAGTTTGTTGAAATGTGGTGGCCGGACAATATTTTTGTAATAATTTCTGTATCAAATATGAAAGATATTAATAATAATAATCATGATAATCATACAGATATTTTATATCATTTGAAAGCCCTAGTTGTTATCTTCAAAATGGTACTATATATATTTACTTTGAGCATTCATTTTCATAATGAAATGTTGATGCCTAGGGCTAAAGATAATGTGCGATTTTGGCCACTGGTAGCGCTCATGAGCCGGAGACACCCCGGGCCGTGTTCGGTAGTGCCGAAGAAGAAGAAGCTTCACAGACACGAATCCACACGGGGAAAACAGTGAAATATTTGTCTCAAAATTCTGTCCGTAACTCCAAGCAGATCAAGCGTGTCCTTAGAATTCCGTCCGTAACTCCAAGCAGATCAAACATGTTTTTAGAATGCCGTACGTAAATCTAAGCAGATCAAACGTCTTATGAAACACAGATTGAGAGGTGTGTGTGTGTGGATCGTTTTTACGATTGTGGATTCTACTTCTGCGTTTGTTTATTTTTGATAGACCTCTAAGAAGAAGAAGCGTCACACACGAATCCCCACAGGGAAAACAGCGAAATATTTGTCTCAAAATTCCGTATGTAACTCCAAGTTGATCAAGCGTGTCCTTAGAATTCCGTACGTAAATCTAACCAGATCAAGCTGTTTTTAGAATTCCGTATGTAAATCTAAACAAATCAAGCGTGTTTTTATGATTTATGAAACACAAATTGAGAGGTGTGTGTGGATCGTTTTTACGATTGTGGATTCTGAGGTGTGTGTGTGTGGATCGTTTTTACGATTGTGGATTCTACTTTTGCGTTTGTTTATTTTTGATAGAAATCTACCCCCATAGACAACCAGGGCCCTGTTTCTTGTACCTGGTTCAACTAAGTCGATCAAGATGTCATTATCCAGCTTCAGTTAACCCGATGTTCGAAGCCGGGATTTTCCTGTTCCTCGAAGGTGGATTCAGTCTCGTTAACTCAAGCCAGACTTGCGACTCAGGCTAAATGCGCGCGGCCGCTTCAGGCGAAAAGCCAGCACGTATCGATGGCAGAGATCCTGATTCTCTAACGGCATTGATTGATTAATTGATTTAAAACTTTATTGACAGATTGCAATACGGCTCAATCGCCTCGCCGACAAGTTAAATGCGTTATCTATAGGCTAATTTTAAGTCCCTCATTACCTCAATCAATCAGATTATATTTCTTTAAACTTGCCTGCTGGATTGAATAATCAAATGAGATCTTGCTAGCGAAAATAATTAGTTAAACTTATACAGAATTACGATACGGCTCTCTTACCCATTGATTGATGTATAGTCGATCTTTAACTTATCTCCAATGTGGTCTAACGGGTTGTTGTTTTGACTTTCACGCAGACGACCGGGGTTCGAGACCCTAGTCTTTTCCTTCTTTTTGCAATATAGGAATAATTCAATTTGGTGCACGTTGAGAGCTATATAAAGAATGACATCCTCAATGCATGTAGATTTATAATATTTTAACTTAAAACCAGGCTACTTTGGCGTATAATCATTAATATTATATTAAAAAAAATCATATTGGAAACACCGGGTTTTGAACCCCGGTCGCTGGGTTGGCAGGCTTGAGCACTACCGCTGCACCACTGTGCCAGATGGGATAAATTCATTGTTTATACATTAATGAACGAGAGACCCGTGTTTAGAATATCCTTTGTTTTGAATGAAGTTTATCTCTTTATCCTCATTCATTAATGTGACGTCAACGGCTCATTCAATTTCTCAAATCCGTCAAACAGCGCATCTCATCAGACATCTTAATCCCAGTTACAATTAAAATAACCACATAATGTGTACATCGCACGAGCGAGCGCCACGGTATATATAACGTGCATTATTTAGGACAAAGTGAATTTAGTATCAGCATTTTGGGTCTATTTTACATTTCAAAAGCCCCCTCTGGAAGAATGGAGCACAAAAACGTAATTCAGAATGGTATAATGCAGATCGTAGACTGTGGGAATAGTTTCAGGAAACGGGCTGTCACTTCTTTGCGGGGGCGTGGCGATGGTTCAGGCTAACTTGAACTTAAACTCTGCTTTCGACCAGGCTCAAACTTTTGGATCTGTTGTCATGGTGATTTGGAAAATCCACGTACGGGGAACCGGAAAGTCCGGCTAACTCAGTTATCCAGTTAAAGTTATCCGGCTAACTCAGTTATCCAGGTACAAGGAACGGGGCCCTGCTGTGCTCTCTGACAGAAGCAAACCCCAACAATTCCACACATGCTGCATCTGTTTAGGCTCACACCACCATGCCTGAAGAAAACACTGAATTCACATCCGTTATCTCTACAATACCGTACGGGCCAGTTTTTGGTTTGTGAATATGAACACGTGTCTCCATAAGCTGAACACCAGAGAGACGAAACTCTAGTGATGTTGTCATCAAGAGACAAATCCTGGAGCGGCTCCATAGAATAACAGAACAACTCCGTCAACACTGGCACGCAGTATCCATGGTGATTGTACTGGGACAACATGGGTACCTTTTCAGATTCCGAGCTGTAATAAGCACTACATTTAAATAAATAAATAAAAACATGTGGATGTAATATCTCAAACTAAAATGATTTGAGCCCACAAAGTCAGTTGCTATACTTCGACGTGAAAACATTTGTCACTTGATGACATCACAATGTTTTGACCATTCCAGCTAGAGAGATCGTTTTCATAACTAGTAGTTAGTTGGCTTAACTGTTTTTTTTTTTTTTTTTATCAAATCTTTCTTTATTTTCCCTTTTCCACAAGAAACAATACAACACAATACAGTAACAATAATAATAAACAAGACATCACAGGACAGTAACAGCAATAATAATAATAATAATAATAATAATAATAATAATAATAATAATAATAATAATAATAATAATAATAATAATAATAATAATAATAATAATAATAATAATAATAATAATAATAATGACAAGATAATCAATTAATCAGATTAATGCAAATAAAATAGTTATCGTTGGCTTAACTGTTTTTCATTAGAAAAACAAAATGTACAATCTATTTTAGGGTGGATTTTCGTTTTTTAAGCAAAGTAATTGTGTACCTTGTCCACCATTGTCAAACAGTACTATTAGCCTGGCCACAAGCAAACTCATTAGCTTGTTGCCTAGGCCTACCTATTGATTTCAATTAGAAATGTTAGCAATACTAACACAGTGTTTTATAGGGTAGCTGAAGGACATACCGTGTTTTCCTAATAGACACATTCCAGGTTTAGAATATATTACAGAATATAAGAGTCTGCTTCAGTGGCAGTTGAATCACTGCAGTGTAAAGCAATGCATGCGCAGATGACATGTGTAAATGTGCACACATGGAAAACATTACTGTAGGTACAGACTTCAAGGTTGGTTTTCTTCTTGATTTAAAAAAGAAACAGTCACAGTATAGCAAACACTAAGTGAACACATAACACTACTGATAACATACGCCTATGTTGCCATCAGCCATCAGGCAGGCAGCCTATGCTATACAACACACACGCACACACATACACACACATGCACATATACACGTATGCACGCACACACACACACACACACACACACACACACACACACACACACACACACACACACACACACACACACACACACACACACACACACACACACACACACACACACACACACACACACACACACACACACACACACACACACACAGACAAACACACACACACACACACACACACACACACACACACACACACACACACACACACACACACACACACACACACACAGACAAACACACACACACAACACACATACACATACACAGCCTCAAACACACACACATACACATACATGCATACATGCACACAGACACACACACAGACACACATACACAGCCTTAAACACATACACACACAGCCACACACGCACACACACACAAACCTCCTCACTGAGCACAGATTCACATCCTTACATTCAAAACCCAAACCCACATTTTCTACTCTTTCTACAGGAGTATTTCACAAGGAAGCCATGAAAGTACTAGTGTGCATGGCAAGGAACATAACACTTATTAGCAAGCAGGCCAACTGGTAAAAGGAATGCAGTCATCAGTGACTAATGCTTTCTTGAGCATGACATAACATGACATAGCATGACACAATTGCGTTTTATTAGAGTGCAGGCAAAAGTGGCCCAAATCAGATTTGAACAGTGTGAACAGCACCATTTTTTAATATGTGATCCTGAATCTGCAGCTCATTCTCGCTTACAATATGAATATAAAGTCCTAATTGACCCCAGGAAAATGTATCGGCAATGTACAATGTGTACAATATAAACGGTTTACGTTCTCCAAAGCGTACATGAGCCTTAGCGAAAATATGGCACAGCTCTTTGACCACGGTTGTCATATTGTCTCCTTAATTAGTGCATAAAGTTAGCATTTGCAAAAGCCAAATAGGCTGATTGATACGTACACAATATACATATTGCTACAGAAAAGTCCTTTCCATTATTTTACATGGTCAATATGTAGGCATACTTGAGTTATCAATCTATCTGTGTGCAAATTTTTAGTCAATCAATTGTCAAGACGTTCTGTAATACAGCTATTCATCCTCAAAGGGCATTGATTAAAATCACAGAGCGGGAGAGAAATAGAGATGAAGAGAGAGAGAGAGAGAGAGAGAGAGAGAGAGAGAGAGAGAGAGAGAGAGAGAGAGAGAGAGAGAGAGAGAGAGAGAGAGAGAGAGAGAGAGAGAGAGAGAGAGAGAGAGAGAGAGAGAAATAGACATGAGGAGAGGAAAGCATTCAGCACCATGCCTGACAAGTCAAGGAGGAAAAGCCAGAGGAAAATCAGTTCTCTAGTGGAGCACCATGGACAGCGCTGTGTCTCCCTCCCTCCTTGATCTCTGATTTGAGCCAGCAGCCAATCAGCCAGGGAGGAGAGAAGACAGCACTGTCCGTGGTGCTCTCTCTCTCTCTCTCTCTCTCTCTCTCTCTCTCTCTCTCTCTCTCTCTCTCTCTCTCTCTCTCTCTCTCTCTCTCTCTCTCTCTCTCTCTCTCTCTCTCTCTGTGATATGAGCTGTAGCTAACTTTTAACAAGTAGAGAAAGTATTTGAGAGAAAGATTGACTAAAAAATGTGCAATCATTTATTTCCTCTCAAATAATTGCACATGCCCAAGCCCTACCTGACCCAGCTAATTAGCATACATTGTTGCCCTACCCCGGCCCTACCCCTCTGGCTTTTTTGGGCCCTGTTGGTCTTGGGCTGAGACTGAGAAATGTATTACATATACCCATTGTACTTTTTTGATGAGAACGTGTTGATTTTCGGCAATGCAGTCTGAACAGTCATAT